>NC_088200.1:26315238-26615238 GCF_028769735.1 Zonotrichia leucophrys gambelii | reverse complement strand
AGAGACAACATGACACTCTTGATCAAAGCAGAATGGACATTTTGTGTGCCAGTTTCGTAATGAACAGAGTACTCAGAAGCACTGAAAATTTAAAACTGGTTATATCCTTTTCTTAAAAGCACCACCCCACTAATAAAATACCCATTATACAAGGTTTTAGCAGTATGCTAAAATACAGCTAGAAATAAATACAGTGATAGACAGTACACAAATGAAAAACATTTCTGAAGTAGTATCCACCTAATAACTATATGCTAAATGCATATTTTTTCTTAGTTCTTTTAAATTGTGATTTCCCTGCAAACCATAACATGGCACATTTGCTAGTCCTCATATTTTTCTGTCCTTATCTATAGGAGTTCATATACAGAGTTCAAAAGCAGAACAGCTCAGTGCTTCACTGTATAATGTTACCTTGCCTGTGCTTTGCACTGGTTCACCGAAGAGTGCTTCATCCCTAGATTATAAATATCCTTCATCTGAATTATATGGAACAAATTATGTTGCTCTACATCAGAGTAGGTTGGTCCTCAATGACATGAACTAAGGTTCCCATCCCATGGTAAGGGAAGTCTTTTCCTGATGGCAGTGGACTCTAATATATTTACTTGCTAAATGAAAATAAAACATGTGGTGGTACTGTCATAAATTAAAGGTAAAGGAAATGTCCCATATTGCTCTGACTGGGAACTGGGAAGCTGCAAGTATTCAGGCTCCCATCTGCAACACATAATGACTGTAAAACAATTCTGCAATTTTTCACAGCAGCTGCAGCCAGCCCTGAAAAAATATTCTCATATTTAACAAGTTTGCAAAATTACAGTTCTCAACCAATTGCTCTTTTTGGCTGCCCCAAATAGGCCATCTGGGTTTGTAGATTAAGTCAAAATCAAATGGTTAGAGTTGATAAAGTTTTCAAAATAAATTTCCAGTGATCAAAAATATTTAGTAACATCACCTTTGTAGTCTCCTTCTGTAATTAACCTCTGCAATGATGCTCCTGGTTGTGAACATATTTTTGGAAAAAAATAGACATTTACTAACCTGAGGTAGAGTTGCCAAAACCTATGAGATCATTTGATCTTGAAATGGAAAACAGAAAAATGCTCATATCTCATGTCATTGATTGGAGAAGAAAATACTTGGTGTGGTCCTAAAAGCTAAATTTAAATTTAAAGCCCCTCCAATTAACATATTTTTTGCATATATTTTTCTCCTAATCACTATTATCATTCAGAAAGTTTCCCCTATTTAGCTGAAGATACTTTCTTTAAATCTTACAAGAGATTAGCTATGTGTGAAATAGCATTGGTTTCTATTTAGCTTTCAGAAGTCACTAATAACGTAAGGCAATGGGAAAATCTACAGTGAAGATTCCAAACTCCGATAAAGAAACCAGAGTCTTCCTATGCCAGAGGCAGTCAGAAGATGCACAAGTGCTTCACTGGCCATAGTGGGAGATCCTCCATCAGACATCAATGGCTCGCTGCAATTTTCTGCCTTTAATGGTTATTGACAAATGAATCTTCCTGTTAATGATCTGATAGAAAATAACTTGCAACTGTGTGGAGCATCCCAGTTATCCAGCAACACTAAGGCACCTGGTTCCAGACCATGGAGACAAGTGCTTCCAAGGAGAATCTGTCCCCTTGAATAGGAACTTCTTCACAGATCTGACTGGGTTTGTCCTGTAGGAAGGAATCATACTGTGCTCTTAAAGGCAGCTAGAACTGACACAGATCTTTGTCTTTTAGAAATTTATACTGATCTCAAGCCGTGCCTTTTCACATGGACAGCTTGGAGCAGACCTGGAAACTATAAAAAGCACATCATAGCCAATGAAAGCCTCACATCCATAATCTTCAAAGACTCATAAAACTGGAGCAAATGATTCATGGTTCCTATTGCAATATTTCCTACTACTACTCAAGATGTAGCTATTCAAGATGTCTATTGGAAAACATCTCCCATGACTGACAGAGCAATATACAACATGGGAATAATATCCTAAACTTCACAGAGGAAAATTAAAAGCATCTTTTTTAAACTGACAAATTATTTTTAGTTTAGAGTCCTACCTTATTTCACAGACAGGGATGATCATAAACTCTGAATAAACACAATAAAAAATAGTAATTTTATTTACCTCTCTATTCCTCTGGCTGTGAACTGTGAGTCAGATCATCTGTCTTCCTTTGGACTGCTGAGTGAGTGGAATAACATGAGCTCTGACCAAACACAAATGAATACATAGCATAATTCAAAATAATACAATATCAATATCCAAAGAAAGATGCCAGCTAATGATGTTCTGTAACAATACTTACAGTCAAACTGAAACCTCCTTGGATACAAAGCCCGGGAGTATTTATTCCATTGGTGCAAAACCCACATTTTTTGAAATTACCTGATAAAATCAAAGTAAACTTGTACCTGTCACAGCATTAACACATCATCTCTGTTTCAGACCAGAAGGAAGGATTATACAACAGGAGGATGACTT
Source organism: Zonotrichia leucophrys gambelii (assembly GCF_028769735.1). Taxonomy (NCBI): domain Eukaryota; kingdom Metazoa; phylum Chordata; class Aves; order Passeriformes; family Passerellidae; genus Zonotrichia; species Zonotrichia leucophrys. Next base: position 26,612,735 of record NC_088200.1, on the reverse strand, counting down.
CCCCATCACCCCCTGGGCCCCCACCCCCAAACTTAGTAATTTTCATGCACTAAAATATATTGCTTATTCCCACAAACTCTCTCCAGGACATAAATATAAACCTTAATGAACAATGTACTGATGTATGAAAAGACTAATTAAATGAGTTACCAAACTAAAAGTTTTACACAGCATAATGACACATAATAATGAGAAGTTCCTATGCTTTCAGATACTCTGAAATACAGCATATTCATCTCAATATTTAAATACTGTTTTCTTGCATTTGATTTTAAAATTAAACAAATAAGTTATATTATGTCATTGACTAAAGTTGTTTTGAAATAGGTTTGGCAGTTTGCTTATAAGCTACAACTTGCTTTTAAGGTACAACTCTCATTGTCATAAATAATCAAATTCCTTTAAAATGCTGCTTGTAATTGAGTGACAAAATGTCCATGGAATTTATTTACATCAAGATTATTTGAAGATATGACTAAATAGGCATATTAGTGTCATATAGCTGTCATTCTAAGAACAGCTTCTTTTTGAAGTTGATTGGAAGCCCATATTAAACTCCCTTGTATGGTGTAACTCCCAGTAAATAAAATATTCTCCTTAAGCTATAGATTTCTGCTCTCAATTAAGCATTAACCTTAGACACAGAACCAGTAAATAGATTTTAATATAGTATCACAGTCTTTTCATCTTAAAAAAGAGCTAACTCCAACTTGTAAATGTTCTATCCTAAAATAAATAAGAAGTATGTCATGGCATGTTCTCATCTCAAGAGTTACTAGGGAACTCACAAGCATTGATGCCTGCTTCCCTCATTGTTGATGGATATAGTACTTCTGTTGATAGGAAATTCTTAAAATTTTTTTGTACAACTGCACAGCACTTTTAGTGCCTGACAAAGTTTATCTAGTCAAACTTTTTATATGATTCAATCACAGAAGGCAGCCAACCCTTTACCTTACTACATAAACCTACTTACACTCATCTGATATAACCTCACAGTTACCATTTGTCTCCATTACCTTTGCACATCCAAATATTTATCTGCATCACCTCCCTTTATTGCTTAAGATTTGAATTTCTCTAGATTTTGCTATTCATGGACACTCTGATTTCACTGAAGGATTAAACTAGCCTGATAACTACGTCTCGTAGCACCTTGAGTCAGTAGATGTAAGCATCTTTACAAATGAGCTCTAGACAACATTACCTCGCTCAAAGCACCCTTACAAAGGAATTGTAGACAGCATTGCCTCTATTGGAATGTCAGATGAGGGCAATATGGGGAACTTGTGACAATAAAACGGGCAACAGACATTGCCAAGGCTGATAACAGCAGGCAAGTCTACTGGAGTCAAGATAATAAACCCTAGTACTTTCTGATGAAAACCGCAAAAATCATTACCTGGGGATTGGTGACTGTGCTGGTTTTGGCTGGGATAGAGTTAATTTTCTTCCCAGTAGCTGGTGCAGATCCAATCTATTGGACCACTGATCCCCAAGGACCACAAGCATATTCCATACTGCATGGCATCATGCTCAGCATATAAACCGGGGGGCAGAGGGCTGAATTCCACTGCTCAGGCATTGGTGTGGCATCAGTGGATTGATGGTGAGCAATTGTCTTAATCTGCATCATTTGCCTTTATTTCCATCTCTTTGCTATTTTTGTTTTCATTACAAACCATTATTATTATTATTATTATTATTAGTAGTAGTAGTAGTAGTAGTAGTAGTACTACTACTACTACTACTACTACCACCACCACCACCACCACCACCACCACCACTACTACTACTACTACTACTACAACTGCTACTACTACTTTAGATTTAATTTCAGGTCATTTAATTCTAGTTATTAAACTGATTTTATTTCTAATGAAACATTTTCTCACTTTTACCCTTCCAAATCTCTTTCCCCGTTTCCCCACGGCAGGAGTGAGTAAATAGCTGTAATGGCATCAGTTGCTCTTGTGGATTAAATTGTGACACTGGGCTACAACAATAAATTTAGGAATGTGGGAGAAGTGCATACCTGCAAGTTACTGATGTGAGGGGGGCATGGTTACAACTCATGTGGATTGGTATGAATGTCAGTTCATGGTGCGTGGTTAAACTGAATAATGCCATGAATGAGTAATAATGCGTAGAAACGTAGTTCCCTCTTGCAGCAGCAGAGAAGCTGATCCAACATTTCTATCAGATCAATAGAAATCTCATTCATGAAAGAATGCAAAGAGTTAGCCAAGACTAGCTAATCTTGAATAAGCAATGCATTCACACTGGATATGTGTGACAACAAACTAATATTAAAATATTTTCAGCTACTTAAGATGTCTATTGGAAAACATCTCCCTTGACTGACAACAATATACAATAGGAGAATAATATCCTGAACTTCTGATAGGAAAATAAAAAGTATCTTTTTTAAACTGACAAATTATTTTTAGTTTAGAGTCCTACCTTATTTTCACAGACTGGGGGATGATTATAAACTGTGAATGAAACTGGATGTGTGTCTCAGGGTTAACTTTAGGAATGTGAGGATGGACGTCCACTTACAGTGACCAGCAGCCAAAGGAAGACAACAGCAACACAAAGGTTCTTCACCACTGAATATGCCTTATTAGAGCAAAGTATCTCAATGTATATTGCAGGCACTGACACCAGCCACCAGGCATTTAAACTCCCATTTTGAGGACAATTGGTTTGGAATTGAACACAGTGTTGTTCAGGTCTTGAAGTAAATTTATAATAATTTGATTTGTCTAAAACAATCCCCGTCTTATCTTCTCTTTTCTGAAATGCTCTTCCAGAGCAGGAAGAGATATAACAGAAAATAGGCTGATTTCCTATAACTTTCAATCATCTAAGCTACCTGCCTGGAGCAATAAGGCATTCTTCACAGCTCTCACATATTCATTGTGAATTTCAAGAGATTATATATCTTCTTTCCCTAGGCCCTGTTGCACTGTAGTTCCACAGAAAGATACAATTCTTCTTAATTGCTTGTGAGGGGCACGTGGCATATATGAATGACAAGTCATATCCAAGCACTGCATGATATGCCCTTTACCCAAAGAAAATAATCAGCCCTAAGAGAATGCAGCTGGTGTATCTTCACTTAGAATATTTCATAGAGGCTGAGACAATCTAATCACTTTTTGTATCAAAATTGTTACAAAACATTAGAGTAAAGCATGAATTCATCATAATTTCGAATTGTTCTTCCAAGATGCTTCAAACCTCAGACCTTACATTGCACAAAAAGAAGCATTTACACATCTTTTCAAAACCACCCCCTTACCCTCATACTGTTTCTATCGGAGAGCATTAAAATCTGAAATATTAAACATGATTCACAGCCCTGTAATAGGAAACCAAACATAATTTTCAGCACTGGCATGCTGAGGTTGCTGCTGTTCTTTCCTTTGTGAATGACTAAATCTTAGTACACAAGTTTCAAGGGTTCTTGAATGTGAACCCAAAGAAATTTGTCAAAGCTAACTGAAGCATAAGGACCATTAAAAAAAAAAAAAAGTAGACATTAAAGGAGAAAATTCCTTTGAAACACATTAAATTTTGGGCAGTGAATGCAGACAGCTAGGGTATGCATTTATATTCTCACTGGAGTATGTAAAACTTGATCTGTAATTCAGAGCAAAAAATCTCAGGCTGGGAGAGAATCATATTAACAGACATTTACAGGAACCTGCTCAGTTGTAGCCACTCAGGCTACAGGATCTCCTGGTGAGAGGCACTTTATCCTTTCATAGCCATGGAGCCCCTTTATGCAGCCAAGGGGTACATTAAACATAGAGGTAGCTCTTAGAATTGCATAACTGTACTAAACTCTCAGATCTTGATAGTTTCTGTCCATTGCAGGAGAAAAACTACTGAAGTCAATGGACATCTTTTTCTGAATAAAAATGCAAAGGTTTGACTCTCATACCCAGTCTCAAGCCAAACATATTTAAAACCTGAACACGAAGATAGAGGAACAGCCATATTCTGATTGTTGAATCTACCCATCGTATATGAAAAAAGATGCCCAATTTCCACTTAAGGTGTCACAAAACAAGAAGCAAAGAGGGAAGTGAAAGCAATATACTGCTGTAAATTTATTATATTCCCTTGGAGTCAGCTTTGCTTGACAGCCTGCACAGCTTTTGAGGATCTTGGGGGAAACCTGCAGGTTGTGGAGAGGTTCTGCAGTGACTCTTGGCAAATTAGACGTCTGTCACTAAACTCAGACTAGTTTGAGAAACTCATTAAAAAATCAAAAGCTTCCTAACATATTTGTTTATGCTGACAGCCCCGTTCAAATATAGGTGATGTGTTTAAAGAAATTTGCTGTAAATTCTTTCAGTAGAAGAAATGTACTAGCTTCAGTCATCTTACAGCTCCTGTCCCAATGCCATGCATCAGAGCAGTACTGCAAAAAACCCCACACAACCAAAAGCATCAAATAAACATGGTTTGCAACAGCAGAACCATATCAAATATCCACAGACTGGTAACATTCTGAGTGAAATGTTCTGTCTCACACATAGTTTCTTTGTATAGCACCAACTGCTTTCAGCTTATACAGGCTCATAAGCAACATTTTGGAAGTAGAACCACAGACATGTTCCTGCACTCAGGGCACAGGGAAGAGATCCTGCCTACCTTTGTGGAAAACAAGGCAGCATTCAGAAGAATGCTGAAGAAGCATTCTTCTTTAAAGACTTTTTTACCACAGCTTGTTTCAAAATACAAGATAGCTGCAGAGGGGAACCTTATACTACTCTAGCTTCTTGGACAGCCAGAAACTGTTTTTTTAATAAGAAATAATTCCCAGAGCCAGAACAGCCTTGTATTTTCTACTCTGCATTTTAATATCTTCAAAATGAAGACTTCAGCAATAATCTGACTTGATTTCCTGAGTCTGAATCAACATTAGCGACCATTGCATCTCTACTGTGGAGCTCACAGAAGCATGGGCATGAAATGAACCCAACCTTATGAAATAATAACATAGTAATAACATATATGCATATGTGTACATAAGAGCACTATCTACTCTTGGGAGCTAATGCTGTATTTAATTAGGCTAAATTCTATATCATGTAAATGATGCAAGATATAAAAGCAGGCTCAAGATTTATCAGTACCTCCATTTTTCAGAAAAAGAAAAAAAAAAAGGCAAAGTTTTTGAAGGGAAAGGATTACAGACCAAGCTAGACAGATATTCACCTCCAGATGAATGCAGATAATAAGCCAAGGAGAGAAATAATGAGAATAGACAATGATTAGCATCCTGGAGACAAGAATATTTAAGGGAAAGTGAGAAGTCCCAGCAGTCAATCTGAGTAAAATCTAGCAGAAAGAAAATTAAGAAAAACAGGAGGTGTATCAACAACAAGCACCAAAGAAAACAGCTTTGTCTTAAGCTTATGCCAAGCAGTGCAAAGAACAGCATTCCGGCTATTATCCAAAAAGGAAAATATTTTATCTTAAACGGAATTGGGTTCCTAGGAGAAAGCAATTAGGAGGTCAATTAAAATTCTGAGACAATGTGTGATTGGCTTCTGAAAGGTATCCTGGCTGGCTGCAGTAGTAGAAAACAAACTCAATGACCTACAAACTCCCCCTCAGTTCCATGTTTCTTGATAAACAGGTATTTTATAACAACTGACAGCCACACTAAACCCAAGAAGAGTTAAATGTGTTGTTCTGAGGCACTGCTCTTGCCTCTACACAAGAAGAACCTGAGAAACAAAATAGGACCTTCCTGATTTCCACATGAACCCAGCCCAACAGTACAGTGCTTATCAGGACTTGAGACATGGATAACATCGGTGTCCTTGCAGCCTTACACAGAGATCCAAGACTCTGAGCTTGCACTCAAGTGCTGACTTAGTATTACCTGAACAATGCAGATTAAGAAATTTATGTAAATATTAAATATGCTGAAGATATTTAAAGAGGATACATATAATTTTAAAATATATTTTTAAGGTCATTAGCACGTCCTCTTTTTCTACAACCATGGTCTTCATCACAACATTCCCCAAACTATGGCCACAGAGGTCTGTCAGTCAGACGGGGAGATCCACAGCTCCTTCTGCATCTGAGAGAGGGTAACTGTTCTTGACCCCAATAGAGCATTCCCATTGCAATGCCAATCTTCCTTCTCTCTCTTCACAAACTTTAAAATGAGCCTCTCACAAGATATATTTAATTTAATGAACTGCCCTATTTCCATTTTCTGAGTCTCTCCAGCTCCTCGCTTTCCATGTGTCCTTCCTTTTGCACGACTGTAACCTAGTTGTGGTGACTGCTGGAGTTAACAGTAAAGGTTTCTAAAGAAAAAGCTCATCTCAGGCAGCAAGAGAATCAGCTCAGGCAGCCAGGCACCATTTTCTCAGGGTGTTTGCTGGGCCTATGATCCTTCCCCAGCCTGTTGTACTTCAATGCAAAATATACGTTGCAAAACAGAATTAAAGATTTAGAACATGGGCAGTTATACAGATTGAGTAAAGAGACATTAATAACCTATATCCACAAAAACTTCTCACACCAGCACTTTCAGCACATTCTCACACAGGATTCCTGGATGGCTGACACCACCTTCCCCCTTTCTTCCTGCCCTCCTTCCACTCCCCCTGCAAATTTTCATATAAAATAATACAATTTCACAATTCAGTCAAGTAAGAAAAATATTCAGATGGAAAAGACCTGTTCCCAAAAATGAGGCTTGTAAGACAACACTGTTTCCAAGGGGAATTCAAAGTGCACTGCCACTGCTGACTCATTTCATCTCCTGCACCTGCAAAATAAAAAGTTCCTTTATTCTGATGTCTTTCAGCATCAGAGGTTACGGTGCAGCCCACTATGGGCATATTTTGTTTACTTTAAATTATAGTGTTCAAATATCAGTGTAGCTTCAATGGGAGGCTGGAGCTCAGTGCAAACTGACAGCTCGGGTGTTTGTTTTACTTCCCAGCTGAACTCTGCAGCCCTGCCAAGCTCCTGTCCTGCTCACACTGCTGATCTACCACAGGTCAAAGCCAGCTCAGGTACCTCTATTCCTTCACATCTCTTCAACTGCAAGTGATTACAAACTTCCAAATTATTGTACCCGAAGAATGCAGAAAGGTGTTTTCATGAAAAGCAACAGTTTTCAAAGTAAAGAGTGATATGCTTATATGGGTTTGTTTACCTGAAGAGACTGAATTTAAAGGAGAAACTCTCTCAGAAGTTGCTCACAAGATGAAAAAAATTAGTTTTGATATGAACTGCACCATTTGAAAACATTCAATTATATGGAGTACACTCCATATAACCCCTGTATATTAGTCCTACAAATTTAAGTCAGATTACAATTTTCTTGTATGTTTTTTTTTCTGTGAAGTTTACCAAATGCCATGTATTTTGCTTGCTAAAACTATTTTTCAGATCAGTCATTTATTATATTCATTCATGTCTTCATGTTTAAATTCTAAATGGGCTTTTGATATTTTCAACATATGCTACAAAACTTTTTAAGAATTAAATAATAAAATTTTGAAGTATTTCTTAGTACAGAATACACTAAAACTTCTTAACACACATACACAAAAATTAGGAAGAATATTGCCCAGAATTCCTTCCCATTTTTTCCCTTTACACAGAAAATAATATTGTTGTGATTATGCATTAAAAGTATTTCTAGGATAGGAAGGATGGCCCAGTGTTTTCACCATTTGACAGTATCAGCTTAAAGCAATCCTATAGTTGCCTGAAACTAATTACTTGAGTGTGCCACTAAAACAAAGAAGGAAGTATAGGAATAGATAGTCAGATACTGAGCTAAGTAACAACACGTCTCCCATGAAAGGATTCACTGAAAAGCTTTACTGCATGTTGTGCACACAGCTAAAGTACTTTAAAAAGTCCAAGTGCATCATAAATACGTATTGCACCAGAGATAAGCGGTTTTGGAGATGATAACATCTCCAAAATACTATTAAAAGGTGTGCCTGTAGAGCCGGGGAGGTCTTTCTTTGGATTTCTGCTTTTGGCTTTTTTATGTTGTTTTTTAACAGTGCACAGCATTATGACTGTAAAACACATTTTGTGGTTTATGTGACTGAGAATGTCTTCCAATTTTCCCACCTCACAGACTTTGCTACATTTCCAGACACCTGGAAAATTGAGACCAGTTAAATGAACTTCGGCAAAAAAAAAACAAAAAAACAAAAAAAAACCCCACAAAAAAATCCATAAAAAATAAAAAAAAAACCCCTGTAGCAATTTCCTGATAGCAGGCATGTAAATCAATGGATTTCTTCTATGGATCTAGAAAAGTAAATTCTTTAAATTTTGTTTACTGTTGAGTCTCTGTTTCCTGGACTCACCTCTATATACCCTTGTGTATTTTTTTCAATACTAAAAATATAATAATCTAGCCTTCTGTTCAATGAAAGCAACAGTGACTAAATATATATGAAAGAGAACTCTGTTTAGTAAAAAGACACTCTCAAATCAAGTCAAAATATTCAGGTAAAGCAATCCTTTCAAGAAAAAAACCCCACTTTTGCAGCCTGCAGGGGAGTGCTGACCCTGAGCGTGTCTCAATCAGCACATGAGTTCTGTATGGCCCAACAGGGAATGTGAGATTCCACGGGGAATTCTGGTTCTCTGACGTAATGGAGCCAGCCACAGAATTTCAGTAGGTTTATGAGATATTCAGTGTCTGCAAACACGAGTTTTCATTTTGTAAAATTGAGGGTTAATCTAATAATGTAACCCAAATAAGCACATATACCCATATGTATGTGTATTGGCCCTGTAGCCACACAGCATAAATGTAAGCACTGGGTTAACTATTTAAGAGTTGGGCAATAAATAATTAGATTTCTTTCCTCTGTAACCAGAAGACTAAGGAAGACAACCATTACAATAATATACGATGAAGTTCCAGGAGCTCTCTACTAAAAGATTGTGAGGTGCTTAAACAGATGTAATAGTATGAAATAATAATTTATCCAAAATAATTTCATTAGAAGCATCAAGGTTACAACATATATCATAAGGTTGTTAGCAGCCCAAAAAAATGTAAAGAAACAGCAGCATCTGCTACTGCAATTCCTTCCAGCTACTTATTTGCAAGCGAGACTTGTTAAAGGACAGAATCAACCAGCAGGTAACTGTTGTAAAAGTTAGGCTTAGCCCAGCCTCTTTTCACCTCTTCTTCTGTAAGTACGTGTGCAAAAATGTTAGAAATTTTTGCTATTGTTTATACATGGCAGAAAGCAGCGAATATTTCATTCTACTACTACATTTACATCATACCACAATTACAGATTTCTCCCAAATGCACTCTATTCTGGATTTCAATTTCCTTTCACACAGGAGAAAATACATGTTTTTCTGCAAGGAGATACTGTTCCAGAACTCAGTCTTCTTTACCTAAGAAGTCTGAAAGAGATTTTCATCTAAACAGTGCACAAAAAAAGAGAATTTCTCTACTTCAAACATTAGTAGTCAGATGTACAATTACTTGAAGACAGATACCACAATCAAACAAAAACACCAGAAAATACTTCAAATGAGTGAAAAAATATTTAGTACAAATTAAATTTTTTATAAATTTTTAGATCTGAAAGGACACAGAAATATGTTATTCTCAGGATTAGCTTGACAGTAACCTTTTTCTGGTTAAAGGTATCTTCAAGTCTATTTTTCTGTTAACATATTGAGGTATTGAAGATCTAAGCAGCTAATATTTGTTGAACTACTGACTCTACCACACACAAAAGTCTAGATCAATTTCAGATTTGCAACATGAGTACTAATATGCAATGTATCTGGGGCCGCTCACAAACAGACATGGTTTTAATGATGAAATCACTGGGACTAATGGGTGACAGTAGATGGCAATGAAATCAATAGCCTCAGTATGATGAAATGCAGATACACATTTTTTCACATTTATAGTTCTTTTGACTTTTATATTTGTGTAAACCATTAGATTTTTTGTGATTTGTTTTTATAATCCATGCCAGATCCTCATTCAGTCAAGCTTTGCAGTACCTCTGCACAGATCTTTTATTCAGAAGTCTCAGAGCACTTACTAAATAATGTACCTTATGCTGGTATTAATGATGATTAAATATCCATAATTTTTAGGTACATTTATCTTTCAATAGCTTTTTTCCCTGTGTAAACAAGACTTAATATCATGTCTTTTCCTTTCCGGGATTCCAGTTCCCTTCCTTCCCACATGAGACGTGCAATCTTTTGACAGTTCCACCTGAACTTTATAGAGGCAGTGAGGTCTCTATTAGTTAAGGCCTTGTAATCTTTGTAAAACACAGAAATATGGACATACATTTAAAAAAAAAATTTTTTAGGTCTACTGCTTCAGTCAAAACCAGCGACACACATATGACTGATGGGGACTGCCCTTGAAGAGAAATTAGTAGATAAATATAAGTTCAACACAAAATCATACTATAATTCAGTTAAGAAGACAATGAATGGATGGACACCACATGAGAGCCTTCTTTACTTGTGGTGTTCACAGATCTACTTTTTCAATATCTGAATCAGTAATAAAAAAGCCCATGATCCTAGGCAATGTTTTGCATTGGATCCATTCAGGCCAGCATCCAGGAATGCATTTAACAGAATGCATGCAAGTCCATATCCTTCCTCTTCAGTACAAAAACAGCCCAGTTCTCAAGTTACTGTAATCAGCTGCCTGAGCATAAATGTATCATCACCCTCTGCTGGAAAGAGTTTAATCTACAGTTAGAGACAGCTACAAATGCTAGATACAGAACAAAATTTGAGGCACACACAAATCCAAGGTTGCAAAACATCATTTTATAGATTATTATCACCTATAAAGGTGAAGATAATTGCACCAGACATTTCCAGGATTAGACTGCATCCTTTAGATATCACATGAGTACTGGTTAAAGTGAAAACTCCATTAATTAAATATTAATTATAAGTAATTTTTTACCAATATCTTCTTACCTCAACAAACAATTAAGAAAAATTTTCAGTCCTTAAAGCATATGTACAGTATTTCCACATTTTCAGAATTAAAATATTTGAACTCCTACTCTTTTCTTTGAATATGTTACTGTTAATTTTAGTGTAAGTTGAGCTGTTTGCTCTGTTTGTGCTAATAAAGAGCCATGGTAAGCAGAGAGCTCTTGACGGCTGTAACACAGACAGAAAAAAAATTTAAAAACTCACTGAAAACATGAGACAAATAGGAAAAGCGAGCTGCTCACATACCAAGGCTGAGAGAACTAAATGTGTAACAGATGGTCTAGACTACCTTTGGCCATCAAAATCATGCCCAAACAATATACTACCCAGCTGTGCAGAAGAGTGGAAAACCACATAGATTCAAGTGAAGGGAAACACATAATTGTTGGTTTGAGGGTTCTAGCAATGAACGTATTTTCATGAAGCAATGTTAATGGACCACCAACTCCCTCTTTGAATCTCTTTTGATTCAGACCTGCAAGCAATAAAAACTGTCCACTCTCTGGAAAAATGTGAGATGAAACGGGATTGAAAACTAGTTGCATTTCTGCTGTTAAAATAATGTTATATATAAACTGATTTTTTGTTTCCATGTGGAAAAATGTATGATGTTCTACTCTCTCTGTCTCAGAAAGAATTAGTTGTTACAGATATAGCTGCAGATGTGAGATGGAAACATACTAACAGCATAAGCATAAGGGCATACTGGAAGGAAGATGAGCATTTTTATATTTTACAGCAACATTTCACTTAATTTTCAGCAAATCTTGTCAATGTACTGGCATTGCTTGTTCCCAAATATAACAGCCCAGCTTGACAAAAAAAGGTTTAGGTATCTCACTGAATGGCACAGGCATTTATGGAGAACATGGTAGATTATATGGTAGTTCAGTGAACCCTCTCTCAGGCTCCAGTGAGCATCAGCTGGAAACAGCAGAGGACAAGTTCAAAACAAGTATGGCAAGGTGGTTTGCACACAGTGAGAAACTAATGGTGAAAATCCTTTCCACAGCATGCTGCGGACATTATAAATTTTCAATGTCTCTAAAGAAACCCCAACTGGACAAATTTATTGAGGAATAACACAATAAAGATGATTAATTACAAAGACACTCATGACTGGCTTGATGAAAACACGTGTGACTGCACATTCTTATACTCTTCCCCAGGCTTCCCTTACCATGAAATATCACAGAATGTATTCTTTAGACTCGTTTTCCTTGATCTGGTACAGTCTGGTACAGACAGGCTCACCCCATGCTCAGATTCTATATAGTTCTTACAATGCTTAAAATTAACCACTGTTTTTGTGGAGTACCCTGCATATCTAAATGTCTTCTGAATATACACAGGTGTGCAACTCACCTCTCTCCCTCTGTTCTGAATCTCAGAATCATAGACTTCTCTAGGTTGGATAACACCTCCAAGACCATCAAGTCCAACCTTTCACTGAAAAGCACCTTGCCATCTAGATCGTGGCACTAAGTGCCATGCCAGGTGTTTCTTCAGCATCTCCAGGGATGGTAACTCCACCACTTCCCTGGCCAGCCTGTTCCATTCCTTAATCACCCTGTCAGTGAAGAAATTCTTTGTGAATCGGAGAGCGCTCTCTCAAAGCTCACCACAGAGACAACAGATACATGCAGCTGAGGTTGCCTCAGCCCTTCTTCCTCATCTCACATACTCTCTTAGCCTTTCAATAGTCCAGTGGCTAGAGCAGTCATGAAGACACGAAAAACTGGATACATTCCTTCTTGGCCTTCTAAAGGAAGGGTTAAAACATAACCAATAGATGGAGCATGAAGTACAGTGTTTGCCCAAGTGCCCAAACAGTTCATTATTGGCCTAAGCAAAGATCTATTTCTCTATCCATAACATAGTTTAAGAATAAACCACATTCTGTCTGCTGATCAGGGCAAAGCAAGAAATGGGGGCCTGAATCTCTTAAATCAGAGGAGAATTGAGTGTAGGACCCTCACACATAGGACAGCTCTTCAGCTGCCGAGCTGTGAAATACACAGAACAGATTGCCAGGTTTTTACCACAGTTTGAAAGAAGAGATCATCTCCTTCATTCAACTTCTTGCACAGACAAATCTTACACATCTAGCTTCAAAAGAAAATCCCGTGTTGCAAGCACCACAGAGAGAGAAGTGTGGTGCTGGAGTGCGAAACAAAGAGCTGTCTGACATCTTTAGGACTCTCCCTTTCTGGAGAGTTCCTTAGCAAACCTTTGAATCCTCTCTTTCAGTTCCTTATTCTAGACTGTGGATCCCATTTGTGTCTCTCTTTTTCTATTTCTTCCTCTTAAAAGAAATTTACACCTAAATTTCTTCATAACAAGTAATTAATAAATAAAATCGAAGCCATTACACATATCTTACCATAAGAGTGAACAAAAGAAATAAAAGAAAAACTTTGTCCTCATATGATGCTGATGCAGTTTAACACAAAGATTGCTACTAGCTACAGTTAACATTCCCAGACAAATCCTTCTAGCCTGGCACTGACCTCTGAAAGATGCTAAAGACCAGCCTAACATCAACAGGAAACATTCATGTGATTTTTCCTCAACACAGTTCCATCAAAATAAACTTGAAATTCACTTTTTTTAAAATATCCTGGTTCATTCTGACTGGGACTAAATGATTTGTTCTAAAACTCCTGAGATACTGGACGTGGGAAAGACAAATGCTTTCAGCAAAGAGGTGGTTTGGGAACAGATAACAGTAATTTCTTCAAGTCAGCACAAATGCAGCTGAAAAAGGACACATGCCACAGTCTAAATCAACAAAGAAATAACTAAACTACCAGCTAAGATGAAGAACAGAGCAACACTGATAATCTTAAAAAAACCTCCAAAGATAGTTCACTTTCAGAATATTGGGTTTGAACTGAGAACAGCACATCCGGGAAGACAGGCTGAAATGTGAAACTAAATTGAGAGAGACAGAATGAGGTGAAGAGGTAAGCTTGGGAGTTGCCTGCAAAGAGAAGCTAGCAAAAGCTTTCACAGTGCTTTATATCATTCAAACATTAAAAATAAGGAGGGAGAAGAGAGGGAAAGCAGGACCCATGGATACATGTGAAAGAATTCAAATATGGAAGAAGAGATGATAAAGGAGATTCTTAAGCAGCTGACAGAGGATTAAGGGGAAACTAAGAGAACAGAAAGAATATAGATTTATCATAAAATGAAAAAGTGGAATGGTATAGGAAAATGACAGGATTATCCACATCAAAAGAAGTGAGCTGAATAAATAAATAAATATATCTAAGATGCGCTTGGAAGTGGCATTAAAGATGAATATTAGAAAGATAAATATAACAATTATACAAAGCCCTGGAAAAGACTTACACTTTCAGAAGAAAGGATTACTAAAACATTTTTATTTATTTTGGTGTCTTTCAGAATTTCTACAGCTCAAACATGTCCATATATACTCGGGCTTGCTATTTGATTATAAGACCACAGAGTACTTTATTGCCTCTCAAATAATAATACTTTGACTATGCCAAATTTTAGCTATTATTTAATCAAACATTTCCAATTTCCATATTTCCGTTCCATAAAAATTTCCTAAAAACCATGCTTATATAAATAAGGTCATTAACCTTAACAAATTAGCAGCTGTTATGCCACTATTAGTCACTGAGAAACTGAGGCTGTTCCCTCATTCAATTATGATGCTGCCAATTCCATTTCCTGGCCTTTGTCTTTCTGGCCAATACATGCAGCTTGGGGAAATTCACTTCTGCTGCACCGCTAGACTTTTACCCTAGAAAATGCTGAATGGTCACTGATCAAAAACATGGACACATTTTGGGGTGAAGGCAGAGAAGAAAATTATGTTAACATTAAATTGAGGAGGAATACTTGTTATAGCTCAGCCATATAATATAGCAATGTTAATCTGTCAAAAGTCATGCTGCTTTAAGCTACATCTTTTATTTGTATGTTTAGTCTTATGTAAGCTCATGTAGGAACTATACTTCTGTGCTTAAATGACAGAGACAGCTAAAAGTAACAGTATTCTGTAGTAACCTAATACTCAATTCCTGTCTGAAAGCCATCTTTGTTACTTGAATTCACTGGCTGTTCTGGTCAGAAGCACAAGTTTAGTGAACACAGACAAAACAGCAGCATCTCTATGAAATTTGGAAAACATTTTGAATTCTTGACTACTCTGGGCAAAGCACATAATTTTTATTTCCAGTTCCAGAATGCTTTTTCAAGTGTAAAATCTTTCAATCTTTTCTGTAATTTGTGTAGTGTAACTATTTGCCTTTGTTTTGACAATTTAAACAAAATCCTTCAGTTTCTCCTGCACTTGTTCCAGGCTGGGATGATGCTTTGCAAATACAGGTGACTCAACAGCAGTCTTCCAAAGTACTGTCAGTGGCTTGGGCACTGCTATTAATAATCTCTAATACTCTCCCTTGAAGTATATGTAAAGACAGCACGCTACATGTTTTGCACTCACATGCTTTTTTTGATGTTGTTTTCTCCCTACAAAAGCAACAGGCAACTGCTGATTTACAGTCAGTATGTGACTGACAAACAGATGGGATTGTTTTCCTTTACAGCTATGATCCCCCAGTTTAGGGCATCAATTACATGTGAAATGTTGCAAGCTACATTAATAATATTTATCTTATTTCTCGAACTTCCATATTCAAATACACTAAATATTTCCCATGGGACTGTTTTCCTTTATGGTTATGAGCCCCCAGTTTCTGGCATCAACTATGTGTGAAATGTTGCAAGCTACATTAACAATATTTATCTTATTTCTCGAACTTCAGTATTCAAATACACTAAGTATTTCCCATGTCAGGTAATGGTTTCTCTGATGATTTTTCCCCGTTTTGACTAAAAAAAATCCCTAGAATTCTTCTGCCCTTCAATGCTAATCATTAATAACTGACCATAAGAGAAAGAGAAAAATTGAGTCTTTCATACCAAACATCCATTTCAGAGATGCTATCAGCACACATCCATTTCAGAGATCTTATCAACACCCAAGGCTCTTTTTTAACAATGTTAGCCTAAGCCTTCTTCTTACAGTTCCTCACTAACCTCCTCCTTCTCTAGCACAATTATTATCATAACTGTTACTATGTCAATCACTGAATGAAATGTAGGCAGGCTTCTTGTTTTCAGCGAACCATTTCAAGCTTAAAAGCACTAAGTGAAAAGTAACCTGTCTTTTGGTAAAGAGAAAATGGAATCAATTAGGATCTCTTTGTATTCATTCTTATCTTCTGCAATATTTTTATCAAAAACTATTGAAATATTATAACAACTAAGTAAAATACCTGAATCACTTCTCTACCCTTTACTTTAATCTGGATGTTGGAGTCCTAAACAACAATAGTGCTGCTGGAAACAACCCAATATCCCTCACTTTTTTGGGATAGAGCTAATCAGGTTCCCTTCTTCTTCCCAGCCAGTCAAAACCCTGCTTTTCCTCACATATAGGTAAAATGCATGCCCCTTACTTGTCCACCTTCACCCTAACATTTGCTTTCATTTTTGAAAGAAAAAGATATTGAATAAATTTTGCTGTCTAGAGTGTATTTAGTCATGGCCCACCCTTGCTTCCCAATACACTGCCTTGTTTTTATGTTGCTGTCTTTGCAAGTAGCTAGGAGGAAAAAAAAATTTTAAAAAACCCCCAGCAAACCAAAATAAAACCAAACAAGCAAAAACAAACAAACAAACAAAAATCCACCCCACACAAACAAACAAACAAAACCCCCCAAACATGCAAACATGCAAACAACCCCAAAACCCCTCAAACAACAACAAAAAAATCCCACATGCAAAATACTTGCTTTGGGTTCATTTTTAGGGCTAAACTTAGCTTCACTTCACTCAAGTCTCATTTTACTATTACGCTTTCTTACTTCCAAGGTATACTTTTCTTTTCTAACCAGATTATTTTCCCTTTTCCATATTTGGTTCTTCTTTGGACACAATTCAGTCAAGGAAGTTGGACTTGCCTGGCTTCCTACAGGCATCACCCAGCATTTTACAAGATCCTATCCTGCAACGGAATAAATCTGCATGAACTAACTGTGCATAAGTTAAGTCTCAGAATGAAAACAAGGTTCTTCATCGACCAAAGAAATATGGTCTGAAACCATTTCCTAACAGAAGGAGGACCTGAAAAGAATTTCAGGAATAAGACTTCCTCACTCTGTAGAAGAAAACTATATTGTCAATATCTTGCCTTTATTCAGTTTTTCCTTATTGAAAACCAAAATGTCTGTTCTTGAGCAATGGACATCTGAAGCTGGCTACAATCACTTATCAGCACTTTTATAATGAGAGAATAAGCAATTAATCGACACATCAATCCTCAGAGAAAGAACTACAGTGCCAAGGATGCCAAGTTCTATTGGGCTGTAGTGGCTACGTACTGGTGTTTAGGATTTGTCTACCTTCGCACCTGATGAGGCTACAGCAGGCTCTTGAACTTAAATCTATATTGATAAAGGATGACAAAATTATTATTACCTTTTATTCAGGCAAAGCTGAAGAATTCACTGAGATTCTGAACTATCCATGCTTAATTAATTACAGATTATGCTTTGTATATAATTTTGGCATCCCATTAAAGAATGGGGTTATTACTAAGGCTGATCTTTCCTATAAATAAGCTAGTTCTGAAAATTTTTATTCAGCTCTTGCACTTCTAGTGTCTCTGTGTTTTATGGAATTGCTGTTTTCAAAGAAGTGGAACAAACTCGTGGAACTTTTTCTTTCATATCTGTTTTATCTGAACACACGTTCTGACCACAATCACCTAGTTACTTGAGGCTAAAGTAGGGAAAAACCAGCGCATTTCAGAAAATATTCCTTCCTTCCTCCACCCAGCAGCTAACTCTTTCAGAGCAAAGAACAGAAAGAAAGATGGGACCTGCTTCAGCATAAGTTTTTTGAAATATTCATTGGCTTTGTGTGTCTTATTTTTAACTACATGATTATAAAGTTGTGTTAAGAGTTTCTATCACGTCAGATACATTGAAAACATGACCCTCTGCAGCTTTCTTTTTAATTTATTCTTTTTCTATACAGATGTGAATAGTTTTTGGAATTTTATTATCCAAATTTTAGCATATCATTTACTTACTGGTTTTGCTGCTGTCTATAATAAAAATCATCACCAAAAAAGACACCAGGAGCCAGATTGTTTTCAGCAGTATTAGTTCAGGCAAGAAAAACGAATATTTTACTTACAGAATGCCAGTCACATACAATTAAAAGTCATTGTAAATTTTGAGGCTTTCAGAAAACTCTTAGCTGTCACAGCTGTCTAAAAATATCTGTCATAGGGAAAATGTTGGGTTTTGACTGTTACCAATAAGTCTTTTAAGGACAGACTCTGTAGATTTGCTCAGAAGACACATTTGCACAACATGGCTCTGGTATTTGTGGGTCTGAGATTTTGCTTACCTTATCAGAGACAGACTTGGGTTTTGCTGGGCTCGGCAACCTATGGAATGGACTTACTCTTCACATGTTCTTATTACTTTTTGGTATGTTCTACGAACTATTTAGTATTACTTAGTAGTACTAGGTATTTCATAGAACTACTTACTTACTACTTAGTTGTATTAACTGTTTGGTAAGTTCTATTAAAGTTGTTAACTGTTCACTACATCAAGCAAAATTTTTTTCTTGCTTTTTCTTTTAAAAAATAAATATCTGTGGGTACCACACATTTCAAAGCTCTCAGTATACAGTACTAAATTAAGTGTTTTATCCCATCATCGATGGGATAAAATACACTGACAGTATTTTCATGAACAGCCTGGGCTGTGAGGAACCCTGCCCAAACTTGCACTGAAAAATATTCCTAAAATTTCAGCTACAGTATGACAGCTTGCTTGACTTTTCTCTTATCAAGGACTACATCCAACTCCAAAATGTGCCAGTTCTATAGCTGGAAGCTGATGCTTCCTCCAAGGCTTTCATTACAGTAGTAGCAACCCATGTAAGTGGCATATAAAAGTTTCCAAATTCCAAAAATCAGATAGTAGAACTGTTGCCCTGTGATGGCATCACAGCCGCACTTGAAGCCAATGATTTTCAGAAGTGCTGGCTTAGAACAGAATTTCTCCAGGAAAATCAAAACCAAGAGACAGGGGCAGCTGTGCCCTGTGCCGAGACATGCTCTAACATCCCTTAGGGAGCAGAAGGAACGCTGGCTGAAGACAGCCACATAAGGGAAGGTTATTGCCCAGCTTGCATTTCTTTCCTAAAAGTTCCCACTGCTACAAAGTGGCATTTATTTGGCTTTAAAAGGAGTCAAGCAGAGACTTGGGAGAGAGGTAAAGAGGTTGTTCTCATCTGTAACACAACTGGAGCCTGGAATCTGAGCCCAGACGACTTGAAGTCATCTACGCTAGCCAGGAGTGAAACACTTAGAAGAGGTATGGGACAATATTACTTACAAGGATGATGGCCACAAGGAGATCCCTCTGTTACATCGTCTGTGTTAATCAGTCTTCTCAATCCTGAAAATTAGGTATTCACCTTCCTCATCACTATTAAATGATTAACAGTCTACGTGATCTGAGTTCAGACCGGAGCAATCCAGGGAGGTTTCTATCTATGATGAACTCTGCCAGTACGAAAGGATAGGAAAAGTGAGGCCAGTACCACAAGGAAGCCTTTGGCTTAAGTAATGAAGACAACTAAATTACAAAAGGCTATCACACCACACCACGTCCAAGAAAAGCACCAGCAACTCTCCTCTTTTTCACATCACCAAGCAAAGCAGCATCAAGGCTCCATCCCTTTTTCCTTCCTTCTTACTCTAATAAACTCTCAGTAATACCCCATCATATTCATGGCCAAACTAATGACATTTTCAGCACAAAGACCAAAAATGGAAAGCAGAATCATAACATTCCCTTGTTCCTTCCCTCTTGCTTTTTCATTCTTTAAAAATGAAAAAAATCAAAATCTGAGTCTTCATTTATGAAAAAAAGGAATCACTTACAAGTTATAACCAACACATCTTTACATGAGCAAACACTTTCTTTCAACTGAAATATTGACTTTATTCAGATAAGCTTAAAAGACCTGCAGTATCACTGGGGATTTATTTCATAACAAACACAATTGTATCTTTTTTGCATTATTATATTGTAAAAGATCACCACATGCTAATACAAAGCCAATGAAAATGGAAGAACCTAGTTTTGAAAATTAATTACTTTGCCAGACATGTTTTCCCTTCCTTAAGCATGAAGGAAAGGTATAAAGGGTGCATGAGAGATATATTTGCCCCACAGTATTCAAAAAGGCAGATCCAAAATACCAGGCCATGCATCCTAGCCCAGAGAGGGGACTCCAGGTGAAGGCCATAAAAATCTCCTCTGAGAGCTGGGCTCTGCACTGTGAGTGCTGCAGGAAGGTCTGGCCTGGGAGAACCTCCTCTACCTCTGTCCTGGCCCTCACTGCTGTCCACAGCATCCCTCAGTAACCAACTGAGGGAATACAAATATTTTCTTGCCAAAATATCTGCTCTGGTTACATGTGTTCAAGAGATAATCAGAATGTCTTGTTAACTCATCACTATTAAAATCTCTGTAATATCAAGCAGGGGAGTAGAAAACGACTCATCCAGTCAGAGATGAAAAGCAAGCAGAGCTGTTTCAATTTTCCAGCAGCAACTCTGACAGGCACAGATTCTGTCTCAGACAAAAAAATGACTTGAAGCACTTGAGTAAATTACTTCCAACTACTTCTGTCAGCAGTGGC
Organism: Zonotrichia leucophrys gambelii; assembly: GCF_028769735.1. Classification (NCBI taxonomy): domain Eukaryota; kingdom Metazoa; phylum Chordata; class Aves; order Passeriformes; family Passerellidae; genus Zonotrichia; species Zonotrichia leucophrys. The sequence goes on along the minus strand of NC_088200.1, from coordinate 26,591,927 downwards.
TGTATGATACACCTCTCATTTTCAGCCACTGAAAAAATATCTGTAATAGGTTCTTTGAAGACCTCTGGTGGCAAAGACTGAGCACTAACCTTCCCTCTAATTTGGATAAAAACATGAAGTCTGCAGCAGAGAGGCTCATGCAGTGATTTTGAATAGAAATCCTCTGCACCTTCAAACAGGTTGCACGGTGACTGACTGCAGTTTTGCTTTAAGACACAATTCCTGGAACTAATATATCACTGTCCTCGTAATACCCAGCACCATGAACAATTGCTTAACTAGAGCTGAGCAAATAATTATTTTAGCTTCTTTTGATGCTGCATAGAATTATCTATAAATTGCAAGTACTGTAGACATAATATTAGATGAAAAAAATAACATTTATCCAAATAGCTAATAATTATTCCATCTTTTTTCTTTTGCCTTCCTCCTTTGTGAACCATAGGATTAAGGCCAGAAGGGATGAATGCTTAGGGCATATTCCCTCTTCTTCACTTCAAGAAAAAAAATCCATTTTCCTTTGGTTTTCTTTTAGGAGTTTTTTTGTTGTTCAAGAAATTAAAATTATCCAAGCCACTCAGTATAACACAGATTGTGGCTGTAGATAATTTTGAACACTATATGCTAACTAATAATGAAATTCTGCTTTCCAAGATGTAAAATCATCTCTCTGAATGGCCCAATTCTATCTAGGTTTTGTTTAATAAATGAGCTTGTTGTCAACCTATCCAAAAAGCTTTACTGCTTGCTCTTTTCCTTTTATCAGAATAACATCTACAAAATCACAATAATATAAGTGTTGTGAAAGGTTAAATTTTCCTCCTGGTATTTTTAGGTACTTATAGGAAGCTTTAGTATATCTATTTTCTCCCTGATAGCAATAATCATTTATTATCAAGAAAAATGCGTCAGGAGTAAAATGAAAGATTCTCTCAATTTGAAGCTTGATTTCACAAGAAAGGAGAAATTAGAACTCTATTCTTCAAAAAAGGCAAAAATGCCCTATTTCATCCACAGATTTCTTACATATAGCAAACATCCAAAGAGATGCTCTCTCTTCTCTAACACCATCACTAAAAAGCACCTCTGTGCAAGAGGATGTTTTAGCATTTGAAAAACCTAAATCTTTGATGAATCCAAGTCTCTGCAGGACACATATTCTTCTCCATGCTGAGCACTCTAGCCTCACAAACTATTTTTTTTCCTTTATTTAATGTTGTCATATAACTTCATCAAGCTCTAAGATAAAACCAAAGTGTTCTGATGCAGTTTAATTCCCCCAAGGTCTTAGCACAAGCCTGAACTTAAATATCAGATCCAAAGGATTCATTACAGTGGAAAAAGACCTCATTCTTCATATTATAAATGAGAAACAACAGTGACAAGGCTGATGCATGTAGATATCTTTACATATTTTTAAATAAAACATATTTAGAGGGGATTTCCCCATTTGCTTTTTTACTGCTAATCACATAATAGTTTAAACTATACCATCCCAGTAATTCCTTGGCTAAACTACTGTGGAAACAGCAGCTGAAATCAAATATGTCAATTCCACTTATTTTGCAACTAATCTTTCAACAGCTGCAAAAAATCCAGATGTAATATGTCAATGTTTCCAAGTCTCATGGCTTCACTGTCTTATAAAATTATTTCTGTTTTAAACCATCCTATAAGGTCTTCACAGTCAAAAGTCACAGCTTGATTTCAAAATCTGATGTACTTCATGTGCAACTTTAACAAGTATCTTGTAGCTCCTGTGTGAACAAGTTATGCTGAGGGGGAAACTACAGGAAAAAGAGCAGGTCAGAAGGATAATGAATGCTATGCAAGATATGCAGGGGAGAACAGCAGCAAAACCTGAACTTGTTTCATAGTATCACACCACCACCATACAGCTGTGACTGAAACAAACATCAAAACCATTCAAGTACCATTCATTCCTGATAAAGCATTACTGATACCTTTGGACTCTCTTCATCTTCCTCACAGCTGGACAAAAGACATCAGGCTGGCACAGGACTGTTACTTTGATTGCAAAATGGGTGGATTCAAAGGCTTGAGGTGTGCACAAGGAAGACATTTAAATATAAAGGAAGAAAAGAATACCAACAGCTCATCTTTATTTCAGTAATTTTATAGAAGCCCTCAAGAAAAGCAGTGAAGGCCAGTAGCACATCTGATTCAGTGGAAAGGTTACAATAACATCAAAAACATGAAAATGTTTAAACAAGGGAGTTTCAACACTTTCAACACGATTCCATTGTCCCCAATTTGCAGAGCCAAAACTCATCTCACAGAGAAAACAGAAAGATAAAGAGGAACAAAATGAACACCCAACAGGTGAATCTTCATAAGGTTCAGTTATCTGTACAAGCACAGTTTGTTCAGAATATTGTTATGGATTTTTCTAGAAGTTGTCTCCTACCATTTTATCCTATAGCTGTCTCATAGAAAAGAAGCTGGCAAAGGTAGCCTCAACTTTGCCTTGAGCCAACAGGATCATAAATTATTTTTGTTGTTGCCCTTAACAGCACAGTATGTCCCTTATCTTTAGTATGCACAACCAAAAAGAACTTGTGCCAAATTCTAATATCAGGTACTTGAACACAAAATAGGAAAATTGACTGAATCAAGCTTTATTTATAGCTTTTAATGTTCAAGTATAATACCTGGTATCAGCAGACAGAAATTAAAATATCGCCGGCAGGGGGCTATTTACAAATCACAAACGGGACAGGGCTGCTGTGGAACGTGGCTCGAGCTGTTTTATTTTTCAGCATCAGTCTCATTACATGATTATGACAATGGGAAGATGCTAGCAGCTCACATCCAACAAAATATGGATTAGTTCTATATCGAAAAGTTGTATAAAGACATGAAAGCTAACAGTATAAAGTGTCATTGTTAACATCCTTCTAGTGACTTCATTTTATACACATCTGCAAAATATATATGATTTAGGATACAGACACCCACAAAACACTGAACAAGTTAGCTAAAATACTAGTTGTAATAACTCTCCAACTTCATGAAAATCAGTCTAAGTTCATTCACATTGATTTTTCTAGGACTAAAGTGCAGAGAATATCACAGCTATTAATATAATCTCCATTGCTTTAAAAATTATTTATTATTATTATTAATAATAATAATAAATAAAAATTAAAATTAAAATTAAAATTCAAAAAATAAAAATAAAAAATAATGTTGCACCCAGGGTGGTGCAAGAATGTAAGCAGATCAAGTTTGTAGATATGTAGTATTTTTTTGAGAGATAAAAAATAAAATTAGCCTGAATAAAATTAGACAAGCTTCTGAACACTTCTTCCAATCTGCAATGTTGTCTGAATTAAATTTCCCTCAAACAATTGTGGAGATATAATTTGAAGCCTAAAGCTCATGGGAACTTGCTATAAGAAGTTGTTTGGTCAACATGGTTCTAAAGCCAGTTCCCATTAGTGCATACTTACTTATGTTTTCCTCTTGTTAAATTGCCAAATTCCAGCTGTGATGAGGGAAAAACAGTGTTCTGTGATAGATACAAAGAACATTTCAAAAGTAAATAGGTAAATAATTCACTAGACTGTCAATGAACAGAAATTAAAACTTGAGCTATAACTCCCTCCAGCACTGAACACAATTTTCTTGACTCTTTCAATCTTGTAAAACCAGATTTATCAACTGCATGTTTCATACTCTGCAGATCTAAGGAATAGTTTAATATTCAGTATTTGACATTTACACTAGAGATGGTCTCAGGAAACACAATACAGTTGTCTCAGGTTCTAAAACCAAGATTCTCAGTTTTCATTAAAGTTGGAAAGTGGAGATTTTGTTAGTTGATTGCTTCCAATTCAAAAGGTGTGTTCAGATGTACAGCTTCCATCTAACTTCAGCAAAACCAGGAATCTGAGCCCAGATGACTTGAAGTCATCTACACTAGCCAGGAGTGAAACAATTAGGAGACGTGTGGGATGGTGTTACTTACGAAGATGATAGCCACAAGGAGATCCCTCTGTTACATCATCTGTGTTAATCAGTCTCTTCAATCCTGAAAATTAGGTACTCACCTTCCTAAAATAAGAAATGAAGTAATTAGAATTATAATTGCAATTAGACCATGGCAAGACTGTCTTCATTTCAATATCTGGTATACTTACTCCAAACTGGTGCTTTGAATATCCACTCGAGGTGAGCCTTCTTGACACTGCTTATTTTTTCCCAAAAGATATCACTCAAGTTTCTCTTCTGAAGTTACATAACATATAACTGGGCAAAACTCAAAATCAATGTTTCAATGGTTAAGAACCTCTCCAGATTCTGGAAAATAGAGATTTAAAACTCACCTGCAAACCCAGGTCGGCACAATTTTCAGCAATGGCCTTCTGCATTCTCAGAAAACTCCTTAGTCATGAGTAAAGTAATTGAAATTCTAGTTCATCTTCTGCCTCAGAAAAGGCCACTTCTATTTTATTGCATCTCTCCAGGACTGTCTTCACATGCACAATAGACCAGGGAATGCCTTTGAATATGAGAATTGCTGAGTTTCTCTAAGTCTCTGCTTTTAGATATGGCTCTCAAGTGGCCTGCATGGACTTCAGTCCTTAATTATCTCTGTACTACTTGAATGGCTGATACCCCAGTGACATCAGCTGAGCTGAGAATTTAGGGTTCTAATGACATACACCTAGTCACTTAGGTATCGAAAGATGACTAAAACCATAGGTATCTAACTGAAGTCCAAACCAATTCCTACTACTCATTCCACATGCCTGAATGGAACAAACCATCTGCTCAATTCTAATGCTTTGCTTTTTAAGACAGTTTGTATTGATTCTTGCAAATGGAGAAGTCTAAGAGGACCTCTAAATTCTCTTTTATAGATATTTTCTCTTGCTTAGGGATTGAAGAATAGATTATATTGAGACAGAGTATGAAATGAGAAAACTTAAAAAAATGGCTGCAATAATTCAAAAAAGAAAGTGCAAGTGCATGGTCTGAAATTTTATTTTATTGAGTGCATAATATAAAAATTAACTTCATCTATCCTGTTTCCAGGAAAATATGAAAATTTTAAATGGAAAATACTAAGCACAATGTCAAAAAATTCTCCACAGAGCTCTTAATCCAAGACAGCTTGTGACTGCAGCAGTAAAATGGGAAGCTCCACTGATGACAGAGGAAGGCCAGTTATCCTGGGGCATTGCCATGGTGGGCCTTTTACAAGGACAGAAAATAAGCCTATCTGCAAAAGTGACATTTGCCCAGAACTCAAGATGGATAATGAATGGCATAATCCATATAACAATGGGGAGCAAAATAACTGCTCTGTAATCATCCTTTGTGATCCTTCAGCAGTTTCGTAAAAATTGCATCATGGCAGTAATACTTTTTAAGTTTTTTCTAATGACTAAGCTTTTTACAAATTACTTTTATTCAGTAGTAATTACAAATGCTATTCATCAATATCCTTTTGGATTCATGAAATGCTTTCAGTATTCTGTAACACGTATTCTGCATAACTACTGTATGTTTCATTTTCAATCGTTTATACAATATATGCACATAGTTTCTTACTATGACAGCATACTAAAAATACAATGAAGAGTTCACGTTATAATCCCAAGCATTGTCTTAGGCCTCTTTTTGGTGATTTTGTCACAAAAAGTATGCAAAACAAGTGCACTGCCCTGTGACTTGCAATATTCCCTCTATAGAAAAGTAAATGCTGCATTTTTCTCTGTTTGTTTGACACACTGTTTTGATTCTATATTTGCCTTTTGTGTTTTGTTACTTGATTAGTGAAAATAAGCCTCAAACCACTTCAAGATGATGTTTCTTCTGCCCATTTCACCCTCGCTGTTTTTGAAAGAACTGGAGCCCTAAATGCATTATCTAAGGAAACACGAGTTAGACAAGCAACTGGTTCCAATTGCAGGTCATAATCTCCCTGGCCCATCTACCTCATCTTGCTAAATCCTCCTAAATCCCCTAGCTTCTGCTCCTCTAATCATGAGGGTTAGAAGCTGCAAGGGCTGCTTTTCGCTTCATTAAAATTTCCTTTTAATCTTTTATAATCTGTCAGCACAGTACATAAACACCCATCAGAAGCTTATTCCTTCTAATTTCACAAAAGGGGATAATTTTACTATACATTCCATATTTGCAAAGTTAAGCTGCATTTCACACCACCATAAACCTTGGTCAGAAGGATGAATAGTTAAGCAGTTGAGCAAATGGCATTTATGGCTACAGCTGGGTGCATTATTCATTGTGAAGCATTTATTTGGTGAAGTTAAACCTTGGTTTTGCTTATGAAACATCCAAAAGCTGATCCCAAATTATTTCAGTACATGGGGCTCTTTTCAGAAAGTACATTTGAACTGTGTTGTTGCCCGTGTGCCCCTTGCGTGACCGGCTGCCTAAATCAAAGAGATTAGTTTTCCTTCCTGACAGGGTGACTAGAATTTCTTTTAGAGAGCAACAACTAGTTACCCAAGCAGACACTGAAGAGGTCATCCATCCTCTGCTACAAATTTTCAAAACTTCAGTGAGCAAATGAGCTATTATCTAAACATTCAATCCCAATTATTAACAATGTATACTTCCCCTAAAAATACTGCTAGCATTGTATAAAGTCTACATAACTTACATAACTTTACAGTTCTGCAGCAGAAAGGCTTCAAATACATCATCTAGGAAACCACACTACACAAACATTCTCTGAGAGGTAACAGAAGAGAGGTCTCATTCATGGGAGCAGTGATTTGCCCTCACTTTCCCTCTCCTTCCCTTTGTAAAAGTACAGATGGATGTAAATAGGAAGGGACCACTGGAGGCAATCTAGTCCAACCTCCTACTCAAAGCCAGGCTAAATTCAAAGCTTTATTGCATTCTGTTCTCACTCTAACCTTTCCTTATAAGCACCTCATGACAGAATACGTTAATGCTCAAGAAAAAGGGAAGCGGCAATTTTTAATTTTTTAACTGATGTTGGCTATATATGATTTATTACTCTTTTCTTCAGGTTCGTTTCTTCTGGTTTGTGTTTGGTTTTGTTATTGTTGTGGGGTTTTCCTAAACACAAAGCATTGAGCTCCCCTGGTTTTTAGAAATAAGAAACAAACATGAATAACATGACTATTACCAATTTATTTGTTATACTACTGTAATCAGAAGACATCTCTAAGCATAAAGATAGGTTTAGAGCAAACCCATTTGGAAATACTACAAATTCCATTCTGTTAGCTGCAACAGAAACTTTTCAGAATATCTTCCTGGAAGTGACAGTGAAATAAAGAACATAAGGCTGCTCTAACTGCAAATGATCTCCTTGATTGTATCTACAGTACTATAAACATTTTCCTATTTCAATTTTTTATTTTTCTTTTTTCCTCAGAGGACAGTGAAATGAGTGCGTGGTTATTTGAAGGAAAAATTACCCATTTGCCTAGGGGAGAGGCCTTCCTTCCATTAGGTTCTCATCTGAAAGCCATTTTGCAAACACTTCTTCCATTCTAATATTTATATAGAATAAAGGAAAGCACCTGAATTTATAAAAAAATTATAAATTCGCAAATTTATTTATAGTAATTAATAATTTACTCAATTTTTGTTGATGCTACACATAATGAAGAATCTGCATCAGATCCAAACAATAGGAAGATTTTTTTGAACAGTATGCGATACCATGAAAAACTGTTATGAAGTAGTAACTAATAATTAAAATTTAGCAGTAAAAGCTCCAAGGAAATATCGTCAGCCTCTTTTAAATCTTCTGTCACTGATGTCAACATGCATCCCTCTAGACTTCAGCTCCAGCCCGTACACCATTTATATGCTCTCTCTCATCCTATGACGATTTATCCTCTTCTGCCAAACAGATTATATACCATAACAACTATTCTACTCTCCACAGGAAACAATAACTGCAACATTAAAGGATTTTGAAACTGCTTACCTCAAAATGGGTTTGAAATTAAATATCCTATTTTTGTAGACTGGAACTGAGCACATTTATTTTAAAGTATTGGATGTAGCTAAAAATTCCCTTGACTTTCCCTAATGTAATTCTGTAACCTTCCCAAGCATGATAGCTTTCAAGCTTTCAGTATGCCACAGTCCCACTCCTTCAAATATTGCTGAAGACTGCCAAGCAAAGAAAATAAATAAAAAAAAAGCAAAGGAGTGCCAAAGAAAAAAGAAAAAAAAAACAAAACAAAACAAAAAAAAAAAGTCAAAGAAAAACAGAGTCAAGCCCTAGACACAAAACTGAAACAAACAGAACTAAAAAATCCAAAAGAGAACACTTGAAAGTCTATTTCTTCTCCTGGCTGAGACCAAGCCAAAAAAAGTTAATCAGATGCTATTATGATCCGTTATAAATAATTAATATTTCTCCTGCTTACAACAATGCCTTATGTTCTGAAGGACACAGAAATGTCTGCATGAATGCCTGGGGAAAGCCAGCTTGAGTACCCAGTCCAGTTCTCCTTTTGAAGCAGTTCAAAAGGACTGGGATAACCAGCTCAGAAGGACACAAAGTATCTATTTCCCATGCTATCATGTCTTAAGCATTACAGAACACTTACAATAAACTAAGACCTATAGGAAAGAAAGAATCAAAGCTACAATCACTGGCTGAAAGAAGAAAATTGAATGTTCGAACAAGCAGCGGCAGACACATTAAATTTCAGGACTCACTTTTTCTTCAGAGGGGCTTCTTCCTCCACAGACTCCAAAAGGAGTGAAACTACTACATATGAGACATCTATGCTTGATTTAACGTTCTTTCATTAGGTAAGATACATCTCTGGTTCTCTATTGAATATTTCAAAAGTCTGCTTTAGCAACCATATTCTTTACCTAAACTTCAAAGTACCTTTAAAGGACAAGAGAGAGAAGCAAAGACCCCTTGCAGGATTTGTGAGGCTGAGCTATCAGCATTGGCAGGGGAGGCTATCGCACCTGAGCTGAAACACAGGATGTGCAGTTCAGAGACACCCAAAAGCATCTGAACAGAAGGACTTTAGGGGGAACCAGAGTGTACTTTCTCAAGAGGGAAGACAGGCAAGGGCCAAGGAGGGTCCTGAAGGCTGGAAAGCCTGAGGGTAGAACGGATAAGGTGGAAAAAAAAAGCTTTTTTCTAAGAATCCTTCACCTGATTGCTACAGGCTTCCCACACATACCCTTTCCTCTACACACAGCATCCCAATGCTCTGGACTCTGATCCCTGTCTCTGAACACATACACATAACACACAACCGGACAGCAGACCCCTCTTTCAGTCAATCTGTTCCCTAGTGGGTGTCAGTAGGATTTTGGTCATGAATTTTAGTAAGAACATGTCTAGCCCAGAGATACTTTATCTCATATTTAACAAATATATTATTACCTAACCAATGGAGCCACACACTTTGCATTAGTTTAATCCCTCTAGCTAATATTTTTCAAGTTGTAAATAATCTGTCCTCTCCTGTAAAGACATTTCTGTTTACAGTTGCAAGATGCACAATTCACCCTTAGTTCACATAGTTTAAAGCTTGCTTATTGGTGACTTGACTGATGTTTTCCTTACAGAACTGAACTCAAATTGTACTAAAGGTGCTTCAGTCCATCCTGCCCTTTCCTAGGCATCTCTCAAAATGAAAGGTAAAATGGCAGTATCACATTTGACATTGAAACTTCAGCCCAATTCCTTCCATTCGTCCAGAGATTCAAACCAATGGTTTGCAACAAAAATATAGCTGAGTTATTTAAGCCATAATTCTTTGTGCACATATGAAATTTTCGGAAAAGGTGTATCTCCAGAGACAGCAGTTGTCCAAACACACAGTCATTATGTTGATTTTGTTTAGTACCTCTTGAATGCCAGGCTGGCTGTGTTCTAATTCAGCTCATGGTCAGCATAACGATATGCTTACAAGAGGGAAAAGGAGCACGCTTCAGAAATTCTGTACTGCTCAGTCCAAGCAAATGCTTTATTTAGATTTGTATTGTAATGAAATCCGGTGGAACATTTTCAAAAGGCAGGCTACTGTCTTCAGAAGTACAAAAATCATCAAAATATCTATGTACCTGATAAATCCATAATAAAATTTAATTAAAATTACTACTAGGATTTAGGAATGAAATTACTACTAGGATTTAGGAATCATTATATATTAAAAAAAATCCCTGTGGGAGCCTACCTTATTGAGACATTAGGTATATAAGTTGGCCTTTTTTAATATTCAGATCCAAACAAGAATAACATATAATAATGAAAATAGCCCATTCCAAATCACTAATATGTCATTAAGAAACAACATAAAATTATACCTTGTTATTTCTTTTAAAGTTATAAAATAAAACCATCTAAGTGCAAATCTCTTGTGTAAACACAGTTACAAACCTAAATCTTATTATCCTACCAAAGAGGATAACTGTTAACTCCACCTCAATTTTATCTTTATACTACAGGATAATTTCTCCAAGAAGCAGGCATAACTGTTTTCCCCATTCTTCTTTGCTTCCATTATCAACTTGAGAAGCTTTTTACAGCCAGTTCTATCTATGTATTTGCACAGGATTTTCCAGAGAGTAGGCATATCTGCTCTACTGAAACGACAGTAAAATATTTGACATGAGCTTCTTAGCCATAACTGGATTAGAGGGGATCATTAATCACACAGGTAAAACACTACATACCTTCAGAAAGAGAGGTGTCCTACTCTGGCAGTTACCACTGGGAGTTTCAGGAAATGTTTGGATTTGCTATCTATGCTTGTATGCAGAAGAAACCAGCATTCCCATACAGACAACAAGGACCAGGTCACCACTGCCTAATGCTGGCTTTGGAAATGGGGAAGACATCTGAGCCTGTCAAAGGTCATATGTAAGGAATTACAGTATTGGTAAGAAGTTCAGACACAAACATACCTTGACGTAAAACTGGAGACACAGAAATTCAGTGTGTAGTCTTAAATGTATTCTTGGTGTCAATGCTCTGTCAAGAAAGGAAGATGTACTGTAAGTCATTTGCAGCTGTGTATCAAGTAAAATTTATGCTGAATAAATGCTTAAACACGGACAGCCACACAAAGATCAGAAGAGAGACGGTCCCGGATCAAAACCCACTATTTACCCAAATCTTTGCACATGGTTTCCTTCTACACATAGTGCCTGATCTACAAGGTGAGCACTAATTTATTTCCGCAGAATTACAGTGTAGAAAAGTTGGAAGACACCTGTTGTCTAGTCCACTCATCCTGCTCAGGGCAGGGTCACCTAAAACTGGTCGCCCAGGGCTGAGCCATCTGGTTTGAAGTATTTCCAGTGATGGAAACTCCACATTCTTCTTAGAGCAATCTGTTCTGGAGTTCAATTGCCATTATAGCAAGAAAACAACCAAACAAAAACTTTCAAATAGAACTTCCTCGTTTTCAGTTTCTGGCCTTTTCCTCTTGCCCTCTCACTGGACACAATTGAAATAGGCCTAGCTAAATCTCTTCCACTTCTTTCCATCCTATACACATTGGTAAAATTTCTCCTGAGCCTTCTCTTCTCCAAGCTAGACAATGACAGAACCTGAGTTTTAAAATTCCAACTCCTAATCACCTCCAATTACCTAGAGATATGTGTTGGTGCAGAAACTGATTTAAAATAAAACCCCAACCAAACAAAAAGCCTTTACAGGCTGAAATTCAAGGTTGAAATGTAAACCTGCACTGGGACATCTCACTGAAAAAAGCATGCATATTTGCAGAGCAGACAGTCTTGTGTTATAAGCTATGCATTCCAATAGTGAAAACAATCCTACATTGTGTCCCTTGAGAGCAGTGATAAAGTGTACTGACTTGATTACTGGTTTAGAGGAATGCTGAAAGCATAAAAGGAGGAAAGAAATACATAGAAGGTTTCTTTTAAAGAAACACATTAAGATCAATTCTTCATTCTAAAGAAAATAAATCAGGCCTAACTTAGTAGGAATGAGAAACATAATACAGAGAAGATTCTGTAAGAGATTTAGTTCAATAAATTGAGCCTCAAATAGTTATTAAAAGACAAGAATGATCAAAGATGAATCAATGCTCACTCATAGACTATATAGCTAAAAAATGCTTCCAACTATGCAGAAACCTGGATAGATAAAAATTACTGCAGATACTTATAGGCACATATAGCTGAGCAGACATCATAAAGCTGCTGTCTGTCCTGAATAAAAGAATTATGTGTCTTTCCAACAGCATAAACTACTGGGCTTTTAGTCCTGCAGAGATATAAAAAAGTGCATGTCAAGTGTTCTGCCTGTTTGCCTTCTTCAAGTGTTTTTCTAAGTGTTTGCGAATTAACTCATCATAAAGTATCTGTTACCAATGGGAATACTGGTACCCAGATTATCTGCAAAGCAAAGGACACCATTTTTAACATCACATCTTCAAACTCCTGCTTTGAGACCAGTGGGTTAGTTACCCAGCTGAATAGTATGGCACACTTTAGATGGTTTCCTTCACTCTGAATTAAATACAAATAATCCCTTTAATTTTAAACCCCTGGTCCAGTAGGAGTTTATAGTGAGGTCCATAACTTCTTCCCTTTGCACCTCAACATGCATTATTACATGTATTAGTAGCTGCCATATACTTACTCCTTGTAGCTTGTAACTCTTTGTAATCCACTTCTACATGTAGTACAGCCAGATCTTTCAAGAAACTCAGTTCTAAAAAAATTGTTTTACTGTGTACTTACCAAGTAAACTTCAATTTGTCAGTATACTAGAGAAGGCAAAAACCCCTATAACCATTACTAGCCTCCATTTAGTAACATCCTCCAAAACTGCATGACGAGTATTTCCAGAACGAGAACAGGGTGGGCTTCTTTAATACTATACTGCAAAGCTACTTCCATTACATTCAGAGGTATACTGCCAGTATGGCAAGCTGTCAACAGACTGTCACCAACAGCTGACTCCCAAGAGTTGCTCTTGTCTCAGGAAAAATCCACTTTATGGAACTCCAGAAGGAAACCTTCATCTCTGCCTACAATAAAATGAGTGTACATCTTCTCCAACAACAGAAAACCTGAGTACAGAAGAAATATCAGGAGAAACTTAAGCAAGCTTCAACATGACCAAGCAGGCTACAAATTTTGCAGCTCCTTCTCCTGTCTGAAACAACAAAGCTATCTACCCCAACAACTTGGTGCAAAATGACCCTGAGTAGGGGTCCCCATCTCTTCCTCTCTGCTTGAATTTTCCATGCCAAGTCACTACTTGCAGCCTCATAATACGAAACAATGCAAGCAGAATTTTGCAGATCAGTCACCCACCTGAAGGTGGTAGAAGTTTAAAGCAAAATAGTTCAGTACAACAGCAAATTGCCTCATTATGCAAAAACCAATCTTATTTTTAGATTCCATCTTATGTTCCCTTGTGTTACACTCCACTTGACCAGAGCAGAAATTAATACAGAAAAAAGGTTCCAAACTTGGAGATTTCCAAGCTGTGATTTCGAATTACCTTTTTTTTTGTTTCTTTTAATAAGCAAACACTATATAAAAAGTGCTAAAGAACAATGTTCCCATGAGACTTAAAGGAGTACAGTCATGGGAGATTTCTGGTAGCAAAGCTGAAGAACAGGAACAGTGCAGCTTCTAAGCTATTTTTTTAGCTTTTAATAGATATACAATACTTTTTTAAAAAGCCCAAACAAAAACAGAGCTTTTCTCTTCTCTTTTCTTTTTCTTACTTTATCACTGTAAGGCAGCATTAAGCACCCTGTACAGATGAGTACAAGATCACAGCATCATCAGATAGTCTGTGTTTGAAGGGACTTTAAAATACATCTAGTTCCTATCCACCTGCCACGATCAGGGACACATTCCACTAGAACAGCTTTCTCTAAGCCCCATCCAACCTGGCCTTGAAGATGAAATATTGCTGTACAAAGCTGCATGTATTACAATGTCTCAACTTAGTCAGTTTTTTCCCAGCAGAAGGTGAAACAGTGCCACCCACTGTTTTTCCAGAGTATCCGCTGCTGCAGAAAGCAGCAGAAAGCTGCGTTGGTGCTTCACATTCACTAGACCGGCAGCTCATGCTCAGCCTTCCTTCCTCAGTCCCAACACTGGGCTTTACTACTGGGTGACACATCTACAGCGATATTTCACTCACTAGGAAAGCTGCACAAGGGAAAACTCGTTGAACTTGCTCTACTACAGCTGAAGCCTCAGGACAGACAAAAGGCCAAATCACAGAGAAATTAGTGTTTTTTAACCCTGGAAGCAGGAGTTTCTTTGACTGTATCTCTGGGTTTTCACAACCACTAGTTGTACGCAACTCAAGTGAATCTCAGGCCAAAGAGAGTAAAGTGTTACACCTGCAATATGTTACATTATGTAAAATTAAAACTGTTAAAATTGCCTTAGGGTCTAAATATCCAACTGCTTTTTTTCCACATGCTTCCATTCATTTTGTACCATACCTTAATCAGACCTGACAAGTATCAACCACTCCCTCTTAAGCTAGGTCACAGGTCATTCTCTATAATCAACACTCTTACCCACCAGCTTATTTTCTGTTACTAAAAGGAACATTTATGTAATCCAAGGATCAGAAGTTATTAGAACTGGTAACAGTCATGCATTGTTAAGACAAAAAGAGCAATTAAGGACTTCTTAAAAAATAACAGTGCTTGTACACATCTTACTTACCTTATCTCTGGACGGTAGAGAAAATGCTTTCCAGCACAATAACATCCAGTCATAACATAACATAACATAAAGGTCTACAACTACTTGGTTTTCCGTTAAGAAAATACTTTGTAGGCCACTTTACAACAGAAAGTGGGCTGTTACTCATACTTAAGAATGTGCAGGCCAGTATTTCAATGATTAAGTATTCTGCTTAACAATTAATTACTTGCCTCTTTGTGAGAACACAGGAAAATTCCAGAAAGGTCAAGTAGAGTGGATGAAATTATGTAAAATTCTAGGTACATTTAGTTACTTCAGAACCAGTTAGACTTTGTTGATAGCTAAATACCCCGAGCCACTCATTATATCTTGGCAGTGTGTGTTTCAATAGGACAAGGTGGGTATTATCTTAAACTAAAAGATGGTTGATCCAAGCTAAATACACTAAAAAGTTTTTTACAATGAGCATGGTAAACCAGGTTGCTCAGAGAGATGGCAGATGGATGCCCCATCCCTGGAAACATTCACAGTCAGGATCAACAGGGGTCTGAGCAACCTAGCTGAAGATGTCCCAGCTCACTACAGTCTTGAAATAAATGACCCTTCATGGTCCCTTCCAACCCAAAATACTCCATGACTGTATTTTATGATTCAGACATCCTCCGGCTGGGGCTCAGCTGTGGTCTATTAACTCTTAGGACATCCAAGTAACAGCAATGGAAACTCAAGATACCAACAGCTGAAATCAAGGACCCAGACTAAAGAGAAAACTACAGACTCCAAATGCATTTGAGAGTTCTCTCTGTGGTTCTGGAAGTGACAGCTTAAAACTGTGTATGCATGTTCACAACACAACCTTTGGAAGCAAGTTTCATCATGTCTGTATTAACACGTCTAAAGATTTTTCTTACTGTGTAAGTGAATTGCCAACCATTGATTAACAAACACTTTTTATTCTGAGTTCACTTTCTCTTTAGACTGAATAAGCATTTAACTCAAGTACAGAATTAGAAACTTATCACTAGTGCTGAGTATCACAGCAGCTATTTCCTAGTGACACTCAGCAGGTCATATGAATTAATACTTTGTTGTGACAGTTTATCATGGACCTGTGGATCTGCTAAAAAACATGCTCACATGACACTGAATCAGCAGAGAAGGCTTTTAACAGTAAATATACAAAAGACTTTAAGTATTCCAGCTGTTTATTTGCCAGTGTACAGTATACATTAAAAAAGAAAAAAGGAATAAGGCCCAAATAACATAAAATACGTATATAGTGTTTGCTAGACAAATACCTGACTAAATCAAGGCATACCTTATACTTCATGGAGTCACAATGAAGTTCAGGCACATACTTTATGTTTGGTTTAATGGTTTACAACTCTTTTGGTCTGTTTAGTAAAAAATGAACCAACTGAAGCAGAACTTCATCATTAAAGCCCTTCACATTACCATCTTCCACGACATCATACAGTGGCTTACTGTCGGTACCCCAACAAATATTCTTTCGAGGGTTGTTTTTAATAGTTTCTGCATTTAGTGCTAAAGTATTTAGCTGGTAGCAAAAGAAAGCAAAATATTTTCCATCAGTCACTACTGCCTGCGATACAAAAGGACGGGTCACATCTGCTTCATTCCAGAATCCTACAAAATAAACAAATACAACAGAACTTGAGATTTCTACCAGCACAAACACCTAAATGCTAGTCCCAAAAACCAGGGAATTGCAGCAGCTACCTAGTCAGGAAAAAGTGCTGTCTGCTTTAGCAACAGAAGCATTTTTTATACAGACTAACCAAAACACAACCACCAACAAAGGTTATGTCTAAGATCAGGGACACAGAGGCATACTTGTATTTTGTACACAGCTCCCTATCAACAGTTAATTAAAATCACTCACTCATCAGCCAAGTGACTTTTCCAAAACAGTTAAGTTGCTAATGCATCCAAAGTCCTGCAAAGGACCTGAGGGAAAATGTCTTTTTACTATTTCACATCTCTCAAGATGCAGTGAGCTTTTGTTTTATGACAAAAGCATGCACATATATGCACAAACATAACTGGCTATAGTAACCAACCAGACACCAAGAACACAAGAACACTATGTCAGTGTTAGTGTTTCACACAAACCCTACCGAGTACTAACAACATGTTAAAAACAGGTACATACTAATGCACATGCACTAGTACATACACATGTATTTTTCAAGAATATTACTATTATGTGCCACAATGCTAGAAACCGTTAAAGAAGAAAAAAAGACAGATTTGAATAATGCTGCCCTTATAACTCATGATGTGTCCACAGCTGACCAGCCCTGAAGACAAGACTCACTCAACTTCAATATTTTACAACCACAAAGGAAACTCTCTAACACCCCACTACATTAAAAAAATTGATATAGAGCCAGCAGTATATACTACAGTCAAAGAATTTTTTTACATGTGTTGTTTCTCAAGTGAAACTACAAGCCATCAATTGTCTTACACTAACATTAGACGATAATTTTATTTACAAGAATAAGCGAAGTCTGATCTGGTTTAACCATCCAGGTATTCCGGGACTTTTTTAGAAAAAAGTAGGTACAAAATCCCAATGTAAGGTGGCTAACATTTTTCCTTCTTCCCAGTATTTTCATGGAATTGAAATTACTGAAACAAGGGCTAAGAAACACAGTTGTTCCAGAAGGAAAAAAACCAAAATTGCTTGATGTCTACTGCATTTCCCTCTTAAGGAGGAAAGAGCAAGTGAAAGCAACTGAGGTTTTTGCATAGGCTTACTGCTATATATGGAAAAATATTTTTGTATTTGAATTGTATTTAATTTCCCTGTATGAAAGTACTTCAAGTCTTAACTAACTCTTTAATTAATTCAATTACATCTGGGAAGACTTACTTAAAAGACAGTCTTCAGGAAAAAGAAACACAAGAAAGAGGTGTTGAGGAGAAAAGGTTAAAAAACTTAAGAGTAGGCATTCATAACCAGGAAAGATTTGTCCAGCTGACCATCTCACCTTGATACATTGCTTGTGCTGCTGTCCAGGCAAAGAGACTTGCAATTCCGTTCGATCGATAAACGACCTCGATTTGATCCTCGAGACGCTCTTTTATGAACCTCTCCCGCTTCAGTCTGTCGGGAAGGAGATGGAACTGGGTATGCCCATAACAGCATGGATCTGCCACCTTTGCTCCTGCGTTCCCCAAAACAAAACTATCAGTCACAGAAAGAACACTCTTTATCACACATTCAAACACACATCTTCACCATCAGACTCTAAAGCCAGAACCCCTACTGTAGATCTGTGAGGAGCTGCCTGCTTCCAAAAGGCAAGAGTCCACATCCTAAAATGAGAATTTCCCTGGAGATGTACCAAAATTCAAAATTTTGTGTCCATTTTCTATTCAACTAAACTTCTTCAAGCAAATTTGGACACACAATACCACATGCACAGGAGAATGCTACTCCCCATTGCCTAACTCTGACATGAAATCTCAATAGAGAGCTATACACTACCTATATTTACACAGTACACTTACAAAGAAAAATATAGAACTTTTTCTGGTCATGGGAGAAGAAAGATCAAGGTGGCATTAGTTTTGGGGTTGGTCTTTGTTTGATTGGTTTGTTGGGTTTTTTTACCTAAGAAAAGTTAATATTTCACAATTAAAAACTCTTACCTATAAATACCTTATTTTCATACTGTTTTTTAAACAATGGCAGTTTGGATGGCTTGTGATCAATAACAGGAACATCTCCAAGATCTGACTCCAGGGGTACAACCTTGAAGACAACAGAAGAAGAAGAAAGAACAGCCATGATGTAAGACTCATTTCTGACATCAGGTCCACTGTAATACACCACTTCCTGGTCAAACAACAGAAAGTGCAAGTCCTGCTTACATACATCATACAGATAATCTTAAATGAAATTCATTGTCTTGCAAGAGAAATTCTCATCTTGTGATAAGTATTAGCACAGTCATGTTGTATTAATTTTTCCACAACACAAAAAATGTGAAATAATGCTAAAAAAACTGCCACTTGTCACCATCATTTACCTTCCATAGAGGAAAACACATTTCTAGCAGCAGCCAATAAACTAACTTGAACCTGCAGACTAAGTTTGCAGATTTGGTTTACTGCACAACATTTTAAATTGCCTAGACAGTTCTTCCAAAATGCCAAGGTATGTAGCATCTGATGACACTAAAACAAGCAAACTGTACAACTAAGTCAGCCATAAAAGTTCTGTGAAAAGTTCTGTAAACATAAACGTTTACAGAACACACTACTTTTCTGTTTGGGGTGGAAACTGGACAACACAGACCTTCAGTGGCTACACAACTACCACTGTATAAACCTGCAGGAAAAACATTACAATACTGAAACAGAAAATACTTCCACCAAACTTGATGATTCAAGAAAACAATTGCCAAGCAGTAACAACTGGCAAGAATGCTCACATTCAGTTTGTACGTGCTTTTACTTTTTTTTCCCTCCACTCCTATTATTCTCCTCCAATAAGAATGCATGATTCTTGTTCTTGCCTCCATTTCCAAGCACAGAATGTTAAAAAGTCAATTTAATTAAATATAACAACATGCAATTTAGAGTACAAAGAGGATCAGAAGTTAAGGAGCTACAAAGCTCAATACCTACAAAGCTATTTCCACAAGGCAGAAAGGGTGTTAAGACTCAAAAAATACCCAAATGTGCAACGTACTCATTAACTAGGTCCTCCACAGACCACCTCTGCATTGTTTCAATGGCTGTCAGAAAGGAAAGTAAAAATGCATGGTATTAACTTGCTTTTGAAAACATCCCCACCTCGGGAAGCTGCTTCGGCACACGGATCTGGAGGTGTGGGTTATCATCTATTTGGAATCGCACAGGATCAACTCTACCCTTTCGATGTCCGTGAACAACAACTTCATTACCATGATGCCAGTAATAGTTAACCTCAGGGTTTAGATCTGAAACGGAACAAGAAACACAAAAAAACAGTGATTCGCCTCTTGCATTTAAAACCCTCTCAATTCCTCTGCAGCTGCAGTGTGATGAAACACCCAAAATCTATGCAGAAGGATGAAACAAATTACTAGTGATGGTGTGAACAGGTGGGATACACCAGCGACACTCGTGCCGACTCGCAGCCTGGCTCTATCGCTCAAAGGCTCCCAAATCCCCTTCCCTGACAGCCCCCCTCCGTACCGAGGGACGAAGCAGCCAGCAGTGGGTTGCGACCGGACAGGGAAGCGGCGAGGGTGGAAACGAGCTGCGTGAGGAAGGGGCCGGGTGTGTGATCCTGGTCACGGTAGAGGAACGGCCTCTTCTTGTTCTGGTAGAAGCTCTCCTGCAGAAGGGCGTCGCAGGCGAGGGAGCGCAGCTCGCCTATATCCGGACACGGCGCCGCTCCCACCGAGGGCTCCGGGGTTTTCGCGGCCCCCGGAACGTCTGCATTCCCCGCCGCCTCCGCATTCCCCGCCGCCTCCGCTCTCGGCTCCGGGGCTCTGCCGGTCTCGGAAGTCGCTCCCGCCGCCGCTACTGGGGGTTTCGCGGCCGCGGCTCTCGGAGGCATTCCCGGCACTAGGACGGTTTTTGTGAAGCTGCGGTACCAGCGGTCGGCGTTGAGGGCGAAGGTCTGCGGGTACACCATGTACTTGGGCCGCTGCAGCTTCCCGTACAGCCGCAGCTTCTCCTCCACCGTGGCCGCCTCGTGCACACGCTGGTTGAAGCGCTGCAGGCGTCGCGACTTGGCCGCTTTGCTCTTGGCCGTGATGGACGCCACCACGGGCGGGTAGAGCGGGCTGACGGGCGGCGAGGGAGCGCTGGGGACCGTGTCCGAGAACCAGCGCCGGCCGGGCCGCAGCAGCCGCCGGGCCCCCAGCGCCGCCATCTCGCGAAACTGCGGAAGGGCGACGGGACTGCGTCCGCAAACCGCGGCAGCTGATTGGCCTCGGGGACCACGTGATAAGATTGTCTTCCGGTCAGTGGGCGGGTTCTCCGGAAGCGGGAGCTGCCGGGCAGGAAGCGGCGGGGCTTTGGGAGTCACGTGGCTGGAGGGCGCCGAGCGCCCCCGCGGCGTGTCAAGGAGCTGCCTCTGCGCATGTGCAATAGCAGCAGTATGGCCTCACCCGCGCTGGAACTACAGCTCCCAAGATACTTAGCGAGAGGCGGCTGGAAGTGCCCCGCCCCGCTGCAGGCGGAGCCCGCCCCCGTGTGGAGCGTGGTGCGGTGCTGGGAGCAACAGAACCAAGCTGGGAGAGAGCTCTGAGATTATCGAGTCCGGCCTGTGACCGAGCACCACCACCTCAATAGACCGTGGCACTGAGTGCCACGCCGTTTTTCCTCAAATACCCCCCGGGACGGGGATATTTTCCTTAAATACCCCCACCGCCTCCCGGGGCAGCCCGTTCCAGTATGTTATCACCCTTTCCGTGAAGAAACTCCTCGGGGTGTCCAAGCTGGACCTCCCCTTGCACAGTGGGAGGCTGTGTTCTCTCGTCGTGTTCCTGGCTAAGAAGGCTCGGCGGAGCGTCGCTGCTTTCGCTGGAAAGAGGACCCAGCCTGGAGCCGGCTTTCCCGGCGTGTCCCGAGCTGGGGCCCGGTGCCGTCCGGGCGCCTCCGCCTCCCGCTGCCTGCGGCAGGGAAGGGCCGGCCGTGCGGGTACCCGCGGCGCTGAGTGTAAACTGGAATGACTCCTTGTCAGAGACATCGCGGCCTGCAACGGCTGGCTTTAATAAAGGAATTAAGCTGTGCTAAAATATGATCTGCTACGGCCTTTGTTTGTGAAATGAAATGAGCTAAAAGTGGCATACCGACACCGCAAGAATGCCACAGTCACTGCGTGTTTATCTTAGAGATGCTTGGAAAATTTGGGGTATTTCTCTTCAGTGGACAGATGAAGTTCAATATTTATTCTTAAAACTTTTCTTCTGTCATTACTTTTTAGAAGTTGATTATTTGCAGTAGTCATGGGAGATTGGTTGTTTTTTCCTGTATTTGCACGAAGTATGACTAAGAGTGGGAGTGGAAAACATGCATGGGATTTGGACAGGAGACACGTTACATACATCCCAGATCATCAGCTTTCTTGCCTCAGCTGCTTAGCTTTCTGCTAATGATCACTGCTGAAGTGATGGAATCTTTGGAACATAGAGGAATTTTTGGAGTAAATGGCAGAGATGTAAACCCAGAGTTTGGGTTGAGATTTTCAAAGAATGTAGAATATAAAGCTGTTCTCTTTGGAAATTAGGTGAAAGTTAAATAGAAATTAAACTACTGTTAATCCGTAGCTAAATTTTTCTTTAGTTCACAATTCATAAGGAATGTTATAAAAGACAGATTTAAATGTTAAGTTACAACTAAGTTTAGCATAAAGTGTTTAAAATTTGGTTTTCTTAATTTTGAATCCATACATTTTTTTCATCAGCATACACTATTTTCATCAGATGGGTGAAGGGAAAAGGCCTTAGATCAGATGACTGAGCATTTAGGAAGCAGCCACTCTTCCTCACCTCCCACACTGCTGTCTCCAAGTGCCTCCAAAACCTGTTTTCCTCTTGATTGATAAAGGGCACTGGCCAGATGTGTTAATGGAAAAGATACTGATTCCTTGTGATCACAGCCAGCCAACTTGCACAAGTTGTCAAGAAAAATCACCTTGTACCATTATTAGGCATTTTGTTCCTTTATCTCCTCTTAAAACATGTTTCCTTTGCTGATTAGAAGTATTCTTCTAATTTCATCCTTAAATGTGTTCATGGTCAATTTATACCGGCTTGTCATTATGCCAACATTGTCCTTCAGTTTAATTGGCTTTTTGTTTTCTTCAGTGTTGACCTTCTAAAATATTGATGGAGACCAGGCATATCATTTCTTGTCCTTATTGACTGAGACTGAACAAGCTCTTCTCACACAGGCAGATTTCCATTTCTCTGATCATGTTAACAGCCCTTCCTTGCATTTCCTGCAGTTTTGCATTTGTCTCAGGGATATGTAACCGTACTGAACCCATTTATTCATACAAGGGACTGTATTAGCAATGCCAGGATTGCTAACATTTTACCACTCTTAAAAGCCTTTCTCATCATGTTGTCAAATCAGAATTTCCTGCCTTGCAGCTGTATGATACTGTGAGCAACTTTTGCATGGGATATTTTAAACCCTCAAGAAGTTCAATACAGAAACTGAATATAAGTGATGAAGTAAGTGAATGTTCAAAGAACCATTTTTATCTTGTCTGCTTCATTCAAGAGCTGATACCGACTGTAACATTAGATAAGAG
Source organism: Zonotrichia leucophrys gambelii (assembly GCF_028769735.1). NCBI lineage: Eukaryota > Metazoa > Chordata > Aves > Passeriformes > Passerellidae > Zonotrichia > Zonotrichia leucophrys. Next base: position 26,568,961 of record NC_088200.1, on the reverse strand, counting down.
ATATCAAGAACCAGTGCTACCCTTTAACCTGCACTTAATATCCCTCAACTACTGATGTTTTTTGTCACAGTTTTATTTTATTTGCTTGGCATATATTCTAGTATCTTTCATCTTGAGGTAGGTGCAGCAAGGGCTTGGATAAAAGTCCCAATAGACAGTCTAGTTAAAGGTGCTTGCCAGCTCTGTCATAAGCTTCTGGGAGAAGTGTATTATGCAGCCATGAGTCTCTTAGTTTGAAGAAGCAAGCTAACTGTTCAAAAAGGATCTATTTTTCCTTCTTTACTCAGATAACCTGGCACATTCATATTATCCTAAATCTATAAACCCAAAGCATCTTTTCGTGGTTAAATGGATGCTTAAAAACAGCCTGGATTAGGAATCTTACCCTGCCTAAAATGTTCAGAACAAATGTTAAAGTGAATGTCACAGCCTTAAATCTCTAAAATGGAAAGTGAAAAAAAAAAAAAAAAAAAAAAGAGCTGTATCTCAGTTCCAGCAGGAGGATTGCTGGGGAATGTCAGTTGGAAGTCCAGGAGGTAGTGCAGAGTGCAGTGCATCTTACTGAAACTAGTCCATAGGAAGAGATGGAATGTTGTGTTGCATGCAACTCCAGGACCGGTCAGCTGGGAGAGTGGCACTAAATAAAAAGGCTCAGGAATGACTGGAGTGCCCAAAAATCAAAGTTTAATAAAGGAAAATAATAAAGTGCACTAACAATCAGTGTGCAACAAAACATAGTACAGAGCTTCTCCAGAAGACCTCTAAATGAGGCAAACACAACCTCACATAGACATAAACTGAGGGCAGAAAACCAATGAACAAAGAAACAGAAACAATACCTTATATGGAAACTATCAGAGGGCTGGGTTCAGAACTTAACCTTAAGGAATAACTTAATTTATGTAACTGTTCCCATCATTCTTTTCCCCCACCTCTCACCATAACCTGACGTGATGTTATCTATCCTGGCGTCTCAGTTTCCAGGATCCTGTGGTGTTACCTGTGGTGTGGTTGATTCACAGCTTTTCTTCTCCAGGACAGACCACCACAATGAAGTAGTTACTCTGTTTCTGAAACTTAGAAATGAGACAGTGTGCACTCACTCAGAAATGAGATTCCATAGACACTGATTACTGGCAAGCTCAGTATCTCCTTTATGCAGGTAGTGAAGATGGTTAAGTGCCACACTTCCTCAGTAATCCTCATCAGAAGACACAACCCAAATGGGATCACAAGGATCATGTAGTGGAGATACAGTGTCATAAGCATACTGACAATATTTCTGTGGCTGATTTAATGCCTAAAGAGACGATGTCAGTTTCTTCATGCTTGCTTCAGATGAAATTTCTGTGTTTAGAAATTTTTTTTGTTTTCTTTACTGCCTTTTTTAGCTTAGGTAAAATCAATGGGCTGTGTGCTGCATGTAAAACTCCACATACTGCCATAGACAGTCTTAAGTATTGAGATGTTCATTATTTTATGACTTAACTTGTTGTTGTTACAACAAAAGCTGTCAGATGATAACATAAAGCAACTCATAGCACAGGTACGTGCAGTAGGAAAAAGTCATTATCATCTTTTCCAATTTATATCTGCGGATAAAAGCATATTTCTTACATGATTTACAATATTTTTGTAGGAATATAAAATGCATTTCACAGAATGAAGTCTTCCATTATTCGTCCTTCAAAATCTAAGTACTTCTAGAACTGCACAGCACTCCAAACAGCATCAATTAGAATTAGGTTTGCATTATGTTTCAACTGCTATTTTAATGTAGTTCCTTAGACAAATTCCTTGTGGGCTGAAGTTGTCTATATTCATCTATAGATCAAAGATCACACCACGCACTCACCACCACCCACCGCCAGCCCTCATTCCCATTTAAAGTGAAATCAAAGCACCTTTGTTGCAGGACTATGGAAATAAGAGGGGGGAGAGGGAGGTAGACGGGGGGGGAAAATATGTTTCTGGCCCAAGCTTCATTTTAATTAGGAAAACAAGTTAAAAGAAATAACTTCAAAGTTGGTCCACTTTCTAGTTCTCATGTGAAAGCTTAGAGTCCCAATGAATTTAACGAAAGCCCCTTGTTTCATAGCAAGGAACCTTCCAACTGGGAATTCAAAAGGTGCACAGGCACTTTGTGCCTGCTGTGGCTTTACATGCCATTACAGCAGAGCATTTCAGAGTGGTGATGACATTTAAGACCACTCTGGCTTCATACTGCTGTATAGATAAAAGCTTGTCTTGAGAACATGCTTTGACAAGGCTTAGTTTCACTGCCTTGATGCCCATTAGCTAAAAAACACCCAGAAATCCTTTGGGAAAACTAGAATTCTTAGACAGTTTTATATAGTATTTCATGCTATTGTTGCAGTTACAAAAGAATATCTCACATATTCCCGATGCATTTTGGGGAAAATCTATCTAGTGGGCATTCTATGTGGGCTGTTTCAGCCCTTGAATACACTTTTTCCAAGGTCTGTGCTTTATTTGCAGAAAATCCATCTAATTTTAACCTCTGCTCTGTGAGATAACTTAGAGCTAAATGAGAAATATTTATTGTCAAATCAGTCTGAAAGAGTTTCTGAAGGAAACAAGTTGATTGACTGGAGGAAATATATGCAGTCATTTTGAAAGGTGTAGAGCCGTTTGGATGCTAAGTGACGATTAAATTTTTGCAGTAAGAGCACTCATCATTTGCACAGTTACAATATCCAGCTGATGAAAAACATACACTTTTGTGAGAAAATTTGTGGAGCCAGCTGTAGTGTTCAGGAGATCCTGCAGAGGGAAGACTGATGAATAGATTTTGCTCAGTGTGATAACAAAGAACTGGATGTAGAACACAAGTGTTGCAAAATAAAGCTATAGTACATAAATATTAATACAGTATAGCTGAGGTAGTAAGTGTTTGTTTGTTCACAAAAGTTGTCATGAAGGTGGAATTAGTGACATGGGGGAAGTAGCGTCAAAGGCTTTACTGAAGTCTAGGCAGACAATATCCACACTCTTTCCTTTATAAACTCATTTGGTCACCCTGTCTCAGAGGGAGATCAAGCTGGTCAAGCAGGATCTGCCTTTCCTAAACCCATCTGGCTGGGTCTGCTCCCCTGGTTGTCCTTTACACCCCCCCTGAAATCACTGTGAGGATGACCTGCTCCATGACCCCTGGCACTGGGGGCACACTGACCAGCTTGTTCTTCTCCAGATCTTCCTGCCCTTCTTGGGGGTGGGTGTCTCATTTGCCAGCCACCAGTCATCTGGAGCCTTCCTGGTTAACCAGGACTGGTAGTAAATCATGGAAAGAGCAAAGTTTTCTGCCGGTTCTATAAATATCCTCTGGTGGATCCCACCCAATATGATACACTTGTCTAAGTAGCACAGCAAGTTGTTATTTCCTTTTGGATTATGGGAGATTTATCTAGCTCCACATCCCTGTCTACCAGTTCAGGGGGCTGGGTACCCTGAGGATTGAGGCGAAAAAAGGCATCAAGTACCCCAGCCTTTTCCTCATCCTTTGTGACAGTGTTTCTCTCTGTATCGAAAAAAAGGGTGGAGACTCTCCTCAGCCTTATTTTTGTTATTTATTTATTTGTTAAAACATTTTTGTTATCTTTTGCTATGCTGGCCAGATGGAGTTCTAGCTGGGCTTTCTCCTTTGTAATTTCACCTTTCTAAATGACTTCATGATATCCTCATACTCTTCCTAAGTTACCTGCCCCTTCTTTCAAACATCATAAATCATCTTTTTTTTTTCTTTTTTTTCCCCCTGACTCCCTGCAAAAGCTTCCTGTTCTGCCCAGGCTGGTCTTTTTTCCTGCTGGCATCTAAGAGCTGGAGACCATCTTACTGATACCTGTCACGTTAGAATAACAGGTTACATATGTTGCAGTAAAGCATCTGTCGCAGGAGAGGGTACCTCCATCAATGAACCTGTTCTAGCTCCCAGCCAAGGGGACTGTGCAGCTCTTTGGGAGTGTCCTCTGCCCATGTACAGCAGCCACCTCAAGCAGTCCAGATCATGGATGGCTTGTCTAGCAGGTTAATAATACATATATTTGAGCAAACAAACTCTGGTGCTGATCAACCTTCTGTTATAGATAATAATTTGGTTTCTCTACATACCTGTATCTCTTGTCTTTCATTGTGCAGATTTCTAAGACACATTTCTAGCCGTTTTTCGACTGAGCAGATTGGACTTTATTAAGGTCTTTTTTTATAGCTGTTGTTATAATATGACTTATTTTACCTAACTTCAACTGTTTCAGTTAGACCTCTAGACTATAATAACTATCCAGCCAGAGAGCAAAAAGCACCTAAAGTGTGATTTGTTACATCCTTTCTTCAGTTTGGGGTTTTTTTAAACTGAGGATTAAGTCATTCCCTGGATCACTGTCTGGGTCCCTACTGATTCAGAGCCTATCATGCTATTCTGACACAAGTAACTTGAATTTAAGTAATGAATTCAGAAAGAAAGCTTAAAGTTGTTATTGCAATATTTACAACACTTTACGATGCAGCTTTATTTGCAGATTGCTGAATCACTCCTTTATGACAACTCTTTTTTTCCAGTTTAACAAATAAAGGGGAAATTATGTTTGAAATTTTCAGAGGTGGACACTGATAAAAAGCTGATGCATCAAGATATAACGTGAAGGGCTGTGAGAAGAGCAGCACCACTAGATGTCACCATCCTTCCACCAAAAATTCATCAGCGACCAGCCTGACCTGATTTACACGTACCCCTGGTTCCACCAACATCACACTGAGATGAAGTCTTAAATTCATGTTTTGCCAGCTCTGTTTCTTTGTAATTCAGTCAAAATCTGTGCGGCATCATTTATTTCTGGTAGCACTGTGTTTAGATCATCCTAAAATCCTGCTTTTGAGATGAAAACAGTGAAAACATGATTTTGGGACTAAGGTTCATTCAGATTCATGAATCTAAGAAGAAACACTGTTGGGTAAGTTGACCCAAATAATGCTGCTGCAGCTCAACCCATTTGACAGTGGATGGTTGGAGAGTATGAAGTCAGGATCCTATTTCCTATTTTCTTTTACTGATGTACTGTATTAGATTGGCAAGTCATTTCACCCTAGCTTTTCTGTTTGCAGTTTACTATAAATCCTAGTTTCCTCAGGACAGGAACTAACCTTATTAATGTTGTTTGTGAATCATCTTTATCTCAATTCAGTGCCAGGTATTGCACAAAGAGTCAAACAACCCCTGGTATTTAAGTCCAGCTGAGAAAAATACTGGAGGGAGATATTAATTCCCTAATCTAACCTTACTTATTACCCCAATACTCAGCAGTGATTGAAACTTTCCTGGAGTCAAGGCTGGGGTTAGAGGAATTTTTGGAAGTACTTAGCATGGGATATCTGAAGTCATCAGTTCCTACTCCCTTTCATCTTACTCAATGAGTAACATCACCCTGCATTCAGGTTTAAGTTTTTAATATCCTATCTGATATAGATAGGAGCTGAATACAGTTTATCTCCTGGACAGGCCAGCCATCTTCTATCTTCTCTGATCCAGGTTGGGGTTTCCTACTAATTTTTTTCACCACTGTCTTTCATAGAAATACATTTAAGTGGAACTTTGTAAAAATGTGTCATTGACATGATCTTTCTTTTCTTATGGGCAGGTCTGCTTATTTGGACCTTCAGGTCCAAATGGGGCGTATGTACAGATTTTTCATCTGTAATATGAGGATGGAGCAAATGAAGTCTTCCCTGCATTCAAATTTTTTCTTACCTTATTCGATTCAGTGCTTTTGTGCTTCAAAGCCAAAACCACAAAAATAACTGGACAATACCCAGAGCAGACAAGACCATACCTGAGGTCAAATCAAGTATGTATGCTCCAACCACAGAACCTGCTGAATGTATTCAACATGCATCCCATAAGCAATTATTTTCCCACTGGCAGTCCCTCCTCACTCATGCAGTGATTCTCTCCTTGAGTTGAACTCTTGTATTGTCAGATATGAGCAGGTAAGACTCCAAACATGAAACACTACTTTAACTTTCTGATGGGAATGCCATATTTTGGATTTGAGGGAAAAAAAGGCATTTTTTGAGTCAAATATCTCATCCCATTACTACTGCAGTATGAATTACTAGCAAAACAAAAAGTGATTGATGAGCAAAAGTACAAAGGTTACTATAAAAAGACCATAAACTGTCAACCCTAATATGGATAGTTATTATATTTAATTACACATTTAAATGTTGAACAGCTTGACTGAGACACGCTTGTGTCTATCAGTATATGTTACCAATGAAAAGCTGTGCCAAACACTTTTCTTCATCCTGTCAGCACACTAGGTGACAACACAAAGTAGTAGTCTGCACTGTTCCCCAGAGGCTGGTCCATTTGGAATGAAGCACAGGATGGAAGACAATTCACAGACTGCAGAAAAAACAGCAATGAACCTGCAAAAGATTTCACATACTTCAGTTTATAATAGGCATCATGAAAATAAAATCACAACCCATAATGCATAATTTTCTTGCAAACAGACAGATTTAATGTTACATAATCTCAAATGAACAAAGCAATAATTTTGTTCCAATACTAGATATGGCATGTATTTTTAAAACCTTAAAAGTGATACTTTCAAAATAGAGTAGCTCCATAGTATTTTTGTGATGAAGTTTATGAATGTATCTGTATGATGTTTTAGATGAGGATTAAATATTCAAATTAATATTTTACAAGATTTTTGTCAAGAAATTGTAAGCTTTAAAAGAGTTTTTAAAACCATAGTATAAAATATTCAGTGGGCAACCCCTAGGGCTAACCATAGAAACATGAACAAATTCTACTTTTTGCAGTTTTAAAATTCACATATTATGTATTTTATGCAGTCATTTAAAGGAGAGTTCAGGTAAAGTAAATCTCATCAATTTGTTTGTATCTACACCTAAGCAGATATTTAGGTTAGCTCAAGTGTACAAGCTTCACATGCTATCCAAGGATATTTAGTAAACAGAGTCAGTGGAGTCCAGAAGGCAGTTTCTCTCTGTGTGGAGTGGACACCTACATTAATTCTGTTGAGTAGGCTCTCAGCTATTCTCTGAAATGGGAAATCATACATCCAGCCACCCTAGCAGACACACATGGTAGACATCAGAGTTGAATCCATCCCCGATCACTTACACAGGGAATACCATTTCTGCAGCTGACACATAAGGGTTGAACAAAAGCTGGCTAAAGATGTTTTAGCGGTGTGAGCAAACTCAAGCATTACTGTGACGTGAATGAGGCCTTTCTGCCAAGAGAAAAAGGCAGTATTTCGCTTTCTGGAGAGAATGTTCTGGTCCCCTAAGTAATCTCCTCTCTATGCTTCTGCCCCTCTCACAGCCACCCACGCTATCTGGCTTCCTCTGGGGTTGTGATTTATGTAAAGGAAGAGGATGGGTTATTGTTGCTGCAGCAGTTGTGCAGCTTCAGGAATTTTTCCTTTGTAGTGCTGAGTTACAGCCCAAACTTATAGGTAGCACTGGAAAGTCTGCATTTTCATTCAGAATATTCTGAATTAGATTTGGGGATCATTCAGGTTTCTGAAAAGACTGTTTTCGTTAATCAGATATTAACTAATAGAAAGCATTTAGATAAAACAGGTTTCAGCTATCAAAACTGAAGGGAGAATTAAAAAACTTTTGAGACATTGGGGTCACTCACAACACACTGTTTTTACAGTTCTCCATAAGTATATCAGACAGAAACTTCCTGTAATACACTTAGTTTTCATCAAAAAAACCCCAACTTTCATAACCATCTAGAATGAGAATGTTTCAACAAATCTTATTTTCCTGTTGGAAAATATACCTCATTTCCCATAACTTTAGAGCCTTTACTAGAATGACATCTGAAACATTTTGGTTTCTGATAGACTTCCTTATGCTGCTACTGTACCTTTCTTTTTGTCCGGCATTTTGCACTTCCCCTCAACAATTTTTCTGTTTCTTTTCTTCTCAAAAGTTAAATTAAACACGGAGACTGATTTGCTTTTTTCACTCCCATGTTTCTTTCAGAAAAGTAAGCTGCTTTTAAAATCGTGCTGCTGTCACACATGGCCTGTTATATATCAACAAATTATATTTCTGTTTGATTCCAAAAGAAGTAGATTCAGCAGTTGGAACCAGAAAATGTCCTTAATTTTTCTGGTTTTTATTTGACAGCATGGTGTACAGGGTAGAATATTTATAGCATTTATTGCTCTTATATTTCTCTTTCACACTAAAATATCTCCATTTCAAGTTAACAGTTTGGTTTAGATCTTTAAGCTAAAAAAATTATATTTTTCTGTGGTTATTTTAGCTCTACTCTATTTTAGCCTAGTTCTACTTTCTATTTTTTGAAAAAGTCTATCTCCGTTCTCCAAGATATATCTTCTTTGGGATTTCCCAAAAATAGTTTTGAAAACTTCCTTCAGTTTACTTTTTGAGTGTCTAAGTCCCATTCAAACAGAAGGAGGTACAGTTGTACTGAGGGTGGGCTGCAAACCTGGTCTTTCTTACTACTACAAGCATATCTAGACTTATCCTTAGATATACATATCTGTTTTAAGCACAAAGTCAAAAGATAGTGTGAAAAACACCAGTACCTGCACTCATTTCTTTCAGCTGGGAGGGCAATGTAATGGTAGAACATACTCGTGTCAAGAGTAAGGTTTATAACATCAAAGGCTTTTTATGCCATAGATTCACAGAATCATTTGTGCTGGAAAAGACTTCTAAGATCAGCAAATCCAACCAAAAGCCCAGCACTGCCAAGTCAACCTCTAAACTATGTCCCCGAGTGCCACACCTGAACATCTATTATATAGCTCCAGGAATGGTGATTCCACCATTTGCCAGGGGACCCTGTTCCAGTGCTTGACAACACTTTCAGTAAAAACATTTTTCATAATATCCAATCTAAACCACTTAAGGCTTTTTTCTCTTGTCCTTTGCCTTATTACCTGGGAGAAGGGGCTGACCCCCACCTGGATACAGCCTCCTTTCAGACCTTTTTGCTTCAGAGAGTGATAAGGTCTCCTCTGAACCACCTTTTTTTCTAGGCTGAATACCCCCACCTCTCAGGGTTAAAAGGAATGTTACCCAGCTTTGCAAACAACATTAGCCCATTTCTTGGCTACCACAGTATTTTAGCAAGACCCTTCTGTGCAGCCAACTCCCTTTTCCTTTTCCTTTTCCTTGCCTCTTCTTCATATGAAGGAAGCCATATGAAGTGGAGCTGCCTGGCACACAGAGTGTGGTCTCTGAGCAGCAGTCCAGTGCCACATCATCACCTGCCTTACTTGGTGCATAGATTCAGAGTCCTTTTGCCCCTGAGTCTTGAGCTGGTATGGTCTGATGTGGGCCTCAACTATAAGGAATTCAAGTATTTAAAATTCATGTTAATGTGCACATGCTTAGTTAGGCAGAACCATAGATAATGGAGTCAGTTTACAGAATCAGGATCTTATTCTGGCAGAGAACTTTGTTTTGGCAGTGTAAGTTCTTCCTCCCAAAGAGCTATATAAAGTCCCTCTGTAGGCCTAGATTCTAAAGCATTGGGGCCGATATCATCCCTGGAATTACACTGTTAGGCTTCCAAAAACACTTCTGCAAAGAAAACAGACTGGAAGCCAAACAGATGATTTTGATTAATAAGAATATGTTCCTAAAAGTAAAATAAAGTAATAGAGACTTAAAAAGTGCTACAGTCCTCTTAACTACTAAAACAAAATGTGAAATAAAGACACTTTCAAAGATAACACTGACAAAAGATTACAAATTACCTAACAGGTTTTTCAAAAGGAAATAGCCTAAACAAAGAAACGTTGAGGGACGGTACCCATAGTTGTGTTTTGCCTTTGCCATCTACATTCTGGAAACATTTTTGGAGGTTGCATTGCATGAGACAGCCAAATCACCCCTAATTTAGAAGTAAGCATGAGATTAAACAAGCTTTCTGTAAAAGCCAGTTAAAGGAATATCCTTCATTTCTTCTGTTCTTGTCCTCTTTTTTTATCCCTGCTTCACTTTCTCAGCACCTTCCAGATGTGCATGCATGTGTGTGTCAGTGTGGGCAAGTTTTCATTATTATAAGCCCTGCCATTTGTGAGGCACTAGTTTTTATGAATAGAAGAGTCAGAGTTCATGTGCCAGCCCACCATCTCCCTCTCCATAATAAAATTAGTTTAAAAAACATGGCACTTCAAAAACATCTCAATTAGGATTATGTTTATATGGTCTTTTGGATTTTGAGTTGTTTTGCAGGGAGAATGAGAACAGAGTTCCATTTATTTGCAACTATTTAAATCTTACATTTCACTGAAAATTTGCGGAAGGTTTGAAGAAATGAAGGGTAATAAAAAAAAAAGACATAAAAATAACAAGAATAATGAGAAAATCACAGGCTTTCACAATTCTTTCTCCTTAATTTCTTCCCTTGCTTCAGGATATTTTCCTTTTTTGATTAGCTTGTTTTTCCTTGTGTTTACCTCAGAGATGTACACAACCACGTCAGTGCTGCCATGCCATAAGTCTCCTTGCTGCTGCCAGTCCTCTGTCGCAACCCCAAACATGAACTTTCACAGTTTGCAGATAGCAGCCTCTTTTCTACTCTCCCCTCTTTCTTCCAATTATTCTCAAATGTTATGGGAAAAAGAAAAAGCCTTTAGTGCTTCAGGTTTTTTTCCTCTTACATTCTAATAACAACTAATCAATTGAGCCTCTAGGGAAACTCAAATTTCCTAGGTTTTTTGGATTCTTATACAGTGGTAGTTTCAAGATATTTGTTGTGTAAAGGTCAGTTCAAGAGAGCCATGGACCTGATCAGGGAATGGACATGTAAGTTCACAACGTGAGGCACCAAGAAAATTGAGCTTCCATCTGAATGAATGGGTGAGGAATCAGAGTTTGCATGATCCAGTTCAGCATCATTTATGTGCTGTAGTACCACTACACTGACAAATGTGGAGACTGTCTTCTGTCACTGACCCAAAACTGGACTTATTGGACACAGCTGCACATGCTGACATAAGCCAGTCCGTGTCCAAATACAGTCTGGCAGTGTCAGTCCGACATTGCACCTGGACTAATGTTCTTGTCCCACGGATTACTACCTTGGATGCCTCAGTACACTAACACATCTGGACCCCATCTGGATCCAGTTGCCTATTTTCACAGGAGTCTAGGCTTGCCACAGCTGTGTGGCCAGAGACCTCAAATCTCTGCTAATAGAACCTGGTTTCCCTTGAGATGGAGCTTCCAATGCATTTGTCTTCTGAGCAGAAATATCCATAGGTGTGGGGGGAAAGAAAAAGCGTACAAGAGACTTTTGCACTTGGAGGAGTAAGGAAAAAGTGTAGAGGGCAGCAGGAAAAAGGAAGAGACAAACAAAGAGCAATACATGATGGCCATGGTAGCAAGCAGGCAAGTGTCTGCACACTCCTGATTCTCCTCACTGTCATTGACAGAAGGACAAGCATAATGTTTGAAATTAAGGCAAGCCCTTGACTGTCAAAAGAAAATTAACCCTGACTTATATTAACTCTGACTTCTGCACACACACACACACACACACACAAAAGCTGCAGCTTATGTTTAATTTATTGGGTTTTGGTTTGGATTTTTTTTTTTTGGTGTCCAAGGGAACAGAACATATAGAGATTGAAAGCGCATGTCACTAAATTGATGCTCTGGAGAAATCCCAAGTGGCTTAATGTCATGCAGACTAATTCAATTTGCATTAATAGTACAGTTTGCCAAAAAATATTGCTGGTAGTGTGAGATTTGGTGTGTGTGTGCTACTGCACAAAGTCAAGGGATATTGTATCAATATTTTAGTGTACTATGCCCGCTGACTTGCAAAATACCAAAAGTCCAGATTTCCAGAATTATTTCTGTGCCTAAATCTCAGTGGCACTTTGAGACAAGGTGTGTCCCCATACAGGGAGGTGTCTGTGTTTTGAATTATATTAAAAGAAGTGTAACAGACACGTTTTAAGTTTGTTAAAATTGACTCATCCTAGGTACACTGCAGATTTGTGGTTTGTATACTTCCAATGGTTTTAAATATAAAATTGTTGTCCTCTCTAAAACCAGAATGAAGTAAGAGCTTCCATTCCACACACAGCATGGTAACAGCAACATAGCCACCAAAGCTTAGAGATTAATGGGAAAGCTGTCTGTTAAAATTAGGATCAAATTAGGAGGTAAGATGTTAGATTACACTTATTATGCTGTGATGGTGGCAGGGAAAACTCTAGCCTTGGTGACACACAAAAGTATCTGCACAACTCAGAGGCTTTAAGATTCACAACAGAAACTTGCAGGAGTAAACAGAACTTGGGATATCGGGTGACTTCACCTGCAGAGTATGAGGACCAAAGTAAATATGTAATTCAAACAAACAGGAAAAAGTCAAGAAACAAATAGTATGGAATAAGTTATATTTATCAGGGAAAACAGAGAACCATATGGGCATTCATACTTGGGGAAGGACCAGGAAAAGAGAGGCCTGCTGCCTTGCAGAGGGTCCGATTTTTCAGTGAGAGTTAGATAAAGGAGACATAACTTTAATACTTTTTGCACTAGTTTTCACTAACAAATAATGTTTCCCCAACTAGGAACATAACAGAGAAAAATTCTCAGCTTTAAATGAGAATAGACCATAGACCATCTTAAGTACTTTCACATTATCAGGACCTCCTAAATTTCATTTGTTATTACCAAAGAGCCACCAAACACAACTTACCAGGCATTAGCAATCATCTGTTAAAAAAAGAAAAGGTGAGCGTTTGAAGAGAGGGGGAATCTTGGTGATAATCTTCTGAACTTGGGAAAACAACATATGGATTTACAGGTTTTCTGCTTCAATTAAATTAGTAGAAAATACTGGAGCAAATAACAAACCTGTTCATGGTCATCTGCAAAGGAAACAGAGAAAAGACTAACAATCTATAGGGATTTATCGAGAGAATACAGAACAGTGTGCAGTTTCTAAACTCCAGTATTCGCATATTTTTGAGTGATGGAGGAATAGATTGCCTGTGGTGATGGTGGAGTTTCTGCTAGCCCTTAGAGGGCAGACAGGCTTCTGTTATTCTGTCATGAATGCCTATTCCTGTATAGCATGCTGAGAGATGCAAAGGGAAGGGAGCTGTAAAGACCACATTCATGGGTCATAAATGTGTTTGGAAAAAGGACCATTGCTATTACAAAGAAGAAGAAAAAAAAAAGCAAAAAAATTGACCTGTGAAATATTATATAGTAACCAAATGAAAGCCAGATATTGTGTGCTGCACCAACCAGTCTTTGCCAGTCTGTGCCCAGCCTGTTGCTGATCTTGTGCAGGCTACTAGTGCAGATTCTACTCAGGTGCCAATAAATCCTGTACTCCTTGAGACAGGTGTCCTCATGCAGGAGCCCATGCTAGGAAAGGAAACAATGCAGTCTCCCCTGCTGTGGTCATGCTCAAGCAGTGTACACTGTGGTTGCTACATGCAAGGGGAAGTGGCAGCAATTTGTGCTCTTCTATTACCATCTCCAGGCACACAGTGCAAAAAATTTTTTCCCCCTTATGTTAAGCAAGCATGTCTGTGGTTATGAAGTATTTCTTTGCAGCTTCAATCTTAAATGTTAAAGATTCTTTTGTGTTCTTTTCCACCTTAATGTTTTTCTTGGGAATCAGTTCATTGTCATTCTGTTACTAGGGAGATGCATGCTGTCTCCTGTGCAGTTGCAGGACATACAGATCCAAAATGGATCAAAGGCACAGGCACAAGGTTTTGATCACTTGAAAATAGAATGGAAATGTATCCTCTTCTGTTCTTTCAAAGCAGATTACAAGTAATTATGACATGTGGCACATGCATTGGAATTTTGCTGGCACAGGTCTCCATGAAAGCTCCATTAAAAAGCAAAACTAGAATTCAGACTCTATAGTTTTTCATATATTGGTTCTCAGCTTCAGCTGAGTCTGCTTTGTTATATTCTGTAAAACATTTTGAAGGCACAAAGCAAAGACCCAATCTATCCCTTGAAAACAAAGTTGTAGGCTGAGATTAGTTCAGTTTACTGGGAAGTAGACTAAGATTGGATGTCACAGCTTCAGCTAATTTAGATCCCTAAAGTTAAAGGCAGGCATCTGTTATGAAATAAATAGAATTTATGGTCGGCATGCATTCAGCACCAAGTCTGCAGTTTTGACAATTTGGCAGGTAACCTGCTACTAGACCTTGATTTTTCGGGTCATCCTTTTTGTGGCATTCTGTTCTGAAGTAATTTGTAACACTTACCTCCCACAGAGAAAGATCTAGTGGCACAGTTGTGGCATTTTCAGTGTGTAATTGTGCCTCACATCAGTGCATCCAATTAAGTCATACTATTAATTTCTTTACATTACTAATAGTCTCTATAGCTTAGAGTGCCTTAGCTCTCTAAACCCTTTAGTGGTGTGTTTTGTCACTATTTCTTTTATGTGATTCCTTTTATTGTGCCCTACTCAGCTCATTAGTTTGACTCTTTTACCCCAGTAGTGAAGATCTCTGATTTCAGCTTCAAAAATGCCTGTTTGTATATCCAGTAACATAAAATCTGTTGCATTTCAATTCAGAGGAGAAATATTACCACCAGAAGCTGGGGCTAAGTTAGACAACTGGTTCCTGACACTCCTGTTAACTGGGCACTGAACTTAAACATGTTGCCTTGGCTTTACACAAAACTACTGTGTTTTGTGTCTCCCATTACGAGTGAGGGAGCTCAGGGAGACTGCTTAATGCAGCTGGCTAAACTGTGTGCCTCAAGTGGGATAGTATGAATCCCTACAGCTTTCTAATTGAGAAAGCCTGAAGCTGGAGGGAAGGGACCCATTCATTTTTTCCCTGTAAATTTCTGCATATATCCTTTTGGCATTGTAAAATAAAGTTAAGGCTGTTTCCCTTCTGTAAGTCACTGGCAGAGCTCAGAGAGTCAGGCACTTAAATGAGCTGTCTTTTGATTCATCCCATGCTGATTTAGACCCACACTATTCCTTTCCTCTTCTCTTCTCTTGCCATTGTCTCTGAATCCAAATTTTTTTCTTCTCTGCCAGAACATATTCATATGAGGAGCACAAAGCATTGCTCTTATTAGGATCATTAATTTCCATTTCAGGAACTTAGCAACAACATTCCTTCTACCCCCTCACTATCCTCTCTATCCAAATAATTTCCATGGCATGATTTTTCCAAGTTTTGTAAGGTTCAGTCTCTCTTAGAAGTTTGATGGAAAGGACAGGGGTTTTTTGATAATGTGCTGTGTGTTAGAAGTCAGAAATACTGTTTTAACAGCCCATTTTATAAAGGTTAAAATAACATATGACAAAGCTTGGGCTAATGCTTATACCCAAGAGAAATTATCAAGGAGAAGATTTTCTGTGGTTTGATCTACTTCAATCTTCTTTACCTACAGTTCCCTGATCAAATTTGCCAACAATATTTTCCGTTATTTAAACATATGACATACTCTTTTTTTTCTCCTTCCTGCAATTTATTCATGTGTTGCCTTCCTGCATTACAGCCTCCCTGAAAAAGAATACTGTGCATTTTTTGCACTGCAAAGCATTTTGCATGTTGTAGCTGACTTAGAAATAACAAATAATACTAAGAACTGTAGGCAAGCTGATATAAATGAGCAAAAATGCTCATAAATATTCCACATGAAAAAATATGCTTAGATTTACCACATTCTCCAGAGATGAGAGAGAAAAAAGAAGTTATGTGGTACAAAAATATTTCAGGCATTTCTGTGTATTGTAAAAGAACGTAGAGAGGTCAGCTCCCTCTCAGGACCACAGCATGCAGGTAGAAGATGGGTCAGGCCTTCCTGTGTTTTAGCATAGGATTTTTGTCCAACATTTTCTCTAAATGGTCTTAAACAGTTTTTGACCTTCCACTGTAGTAATTACATTTATTGCTGACTGGTGTATTTTCTATTTTCTATGATGTCCAAAGAAATTCCGCTTGAGTTCCTTGCAGGCTTGACCGACTCTTTGCTTTAAACCATTTTCCTGAGTTCTTGTACTTTTGGCAAAACCTGACATCTGCTGTCTTATTTCCTTCTGAATTTTGTATAATTCAGTCAAAACAACTCATAGTTACCTTTTCCCAAAGATATCAGAATTTTCTTCTGCAGTTTGTCCCATAACAAGATCACAGACATGAGGAAGGAAAGAAAAAAGGAGAGAAGGGAAGTTCCGGGAAGGGAAGGTTCCAGGAAGTTTTGGGAAGTGAAGGTTCCAGGAAGGGAAGAGAAGGGAGGGTTCCGGGAAGGGAAGGTCCTGGGAAGGAAAAGAAAAAGAAAAAGAAAAAGAAAAAGAAAAAGAAAAAGAAAAAGAAAAAGAAAAAGAAAAAGAAAAAGAAAAAGAAAAAGAAAAAGAAAAGAAAAGAAAAGAAAAGAAAAGAAAAGAAAAGAAAAGAAAAGAAAAGAAAAGAAAAGAAAAGAAAAGAAAAGAAAAGAAAAGAAAAGAAAAGAAAAGAAAAGAAATTAACAAAAACAACATGGAAATTAGTGTGGTAGATGAGCAGGACAGTAACAAAAAAACTAGTCATCCATGTTTATTTTCCACAGTAGTAAAGTTCATCTCTGAAAAATAATGTAATAAGTAGGTGTCCATTACATAAAAAAAAATTTAAAAAGCAGCCTATTAATTAAAAATAGGTGCAAACATTTCAGTCTGGAGGACTTATAGCCATGATTAACCATTAGTGCATATTCAGCTCCTCAACTCCTCATCAGGCAGAGGACACTTATCTTCTGTGATACTGACAAGGTTATTGCCATACTATTGCACATCAAATTATGGCAAAGCTTAGGAACATTTGGGTCTGAGCCATTAAAGCATCCTGTTGGTGTAATTCCACATGCTTTCATTAAGCAATTAGAAGCAATATAATGAGGAAAAATCAACATAGTGAAATATTTTAAGGTTCTGACATTTGGTTTCATTTCACAGTAGGATAAGAAAAAAACAAGTATCGTTTTGAAATGAATGTGCAATAGAAATACTTCACCAATAATAATTTTGTAAGCATATTTCACTAACTCCTTATAAATCTTAAATTCTAAATAAAGCAAACCCTAACTGTCCTAAAGATAAACCAGAGCTAAAGGAGAATATCATAAACAAAGTAGGCTTGTTTCTCATTATGGGACATATTTTGGTTTTCCCACTGTTAAAAACTGGATAAAATATTATAATCATTTACCTTGAGTTGACAGCACATTGTTCTGGAAAGTTTGTGAAGACATGTGCCAGACATTTCTTATTTATCCAGAGTCTCAGAATAACATTTTGAATGTTCTTCAAAAATTTTTTTGTTTTAATAATGTTTCTGGAATCTAAAACCCTTTAGGGAGCTAGCTTTTTAACTAATTTCTTGGTAAAATATGAATCCAGTAATCTCAAAATACTTTACAGGCCTCTTTCTTTGAACATATTATATGTGCCATATAAGCAAATTGAAGATTCACTGTTTACATTAGATAAACAGGCAGATAAACAAGACCACTACAATTTCTGTGGGTTTAGATGCTGTGATTACTTTTTTAATTTATTCTTCTATATACCAATTTATTTATCTGAATTTGTTTATTTTATGTGCTTCACATTCAGAGGCACATTCTTCTCTCAAAGTTTTGGTTCTGTAAAACCTGAATGTGAAGCTGAAGCCTTAAGGTATATGTACTACTTTTCTAGTCTAGGGACTATGATGGAAGTATCCAGAGGGTTGTATCATTGTATCCATTGGTTCAATATGTGAAATGAAATTAAGAACAAGTCAGATGCATATATAAGTATCACAAAATCGCTATTTTACTGTGAATCAGTTCTATCCTTATCCCCTATTTACTGACTTTGTCTGATCTTCCAAGACAGGTCCCACTGATTCAGGCTTATAGGATCATTTCATCAGATTGAATCACATTATGTTTTGAAGACTTTGCTGGTTAGACCTACCTGAGTCTCTAGAAAACCTTGGAAAAATGCAGTTATACATTACAGTTGTAATATTTCTTATTTTTTAAATAAAAGTAAGATTATTTATTTAAAATTAAGAAAAATACATTTGGCCTCCTTTGGTTAAAATGGTCCAAATGTTGTAGAATATTGTGAAATGTCTTGTTATAACATTTTACTGTCCTGCAACACTCTTTCAATCTTAATTGATGTAATCAAAGTAGGGGGGGAAGGAGGCTGCTTTGCTAGAAATTATGAGCATGCAGACATTTTAATTAATAATTTATTTTTATTTTTATAATAATTTTGATTATCTTATGCAATTCATAGTCATTATTCATTGGCATAAACACTGTACATGGCTTTTCCTCAGCCTATGCACTTGAACATGCTGTAGTCCATTTTGGATAATCAGCTAACTAGGTTTGTTAATAATTAGTTTTGTATTTCATTATTATTCACCATAGTGTAAAATACTTTCACCATAGTGTAAAACAAAAAAAAAAAATACTAAGAGGGGAAAAACTATAAGGGAACTTCTCTGTAATAGATTATCTCTCTAGTAGACTATGTATAAATTGCTCCAGATCAATATGCCCTCTCCTGTCAGGAACCATTTTGTCAGGTTGAGGTGCTTATGGTCTCAGCAGAAGAAGTTTTTAATGAGGGAGGGTATACAAAACCCTGCAGATTTATCAGTGTGGAAATGATAGTTGGTATAATCTTTATCCATAGCCCTCGTCCCCATGCTGACAAGTAAAGGAAATGGATTCCAGTTTTCAAATTCTTTAAGAACAGAACCTTAGCTTTGCCAACATCTGGCATTGTCCCTCTAAAATATAATACTTTGATACTGTTTTTTCAGTGTCAAGCACAGGTGCTGAGACTGCCATAATATATTCTCTCATGTGTAATACTGTTTACACTTGAAGGTGTTATTTTGCTAATTGTTCAGACTAGATGATCTGTTATGTTACAGGCACAGAGGGATGCCAAGGAGCTGTACTTCTTTCAGCTCTGAGAGAGGAGAAATGAGTGTACGCTGAGGAATTCACATTATAGCTTGGCTCAGCCCATATGTGCGCAAAACACAATAAGGGGACCTTCTCTATTCCTTTGGCCTATCACATCTGCCTCTAGGAAAAGCTTTGTGGAGAAAAGAGAAATATATAAAATGGGGTGGACGTATCAGAAGACATCTTTTGTACAAGCCAGTGGAAGTAAAATAGCTCTTTTACCCCAGTTGTGCCAAGAAACAGTAACTTTGCAAACATAGGTTTCCTTCTAATATGTGTTTCATGTTCCTTTCATTAATTTACTATCATTTTCACCATATGAAATAGTGAACAGCATGTTTGCTTTTGAATCCTATAGTTCAGCCCTCTACAGCCTCCGCCCTGAGAAAAAGAGAATTGGGTCATATTCCAGTGCCCATGGAATAGTTCAAACAGTTAAATGGATGCAAAGCAGACGCTGTGTCAAAATATTTTTCTTTGACGCAGATGCGCCACAAAGCCACAGCCTCAGACGTGCCGGAAGTTCAGACTGGAGGCTTTGGTCAACAGGGGCTGAACATAGATATATTTTCCCCGGGGGCTCCTAAAGTGTTGGGTGAAGGAAGAGTGTGGTCTGAGGGAGTATGGCCAGAGGGCTCCTTCAAATTAAGCACAAATTCTGGTAAATACATAACTGTCACCAGAATGGCACAGGATTTTTAAGAGGTTGAGTACAGTAGGGCTATGGAAGTGGGTGATCTTGGTGACTTATCTGCACCAAATGTCCTGCAGACATGCACATATAGCTGCAGGGGAATGCACTTGATGGTTCAAGCCTAGTATCCATGATGTTTGTCCATGTGTCTGAGGTCCCTTACAGTTTGCTGGGGTGATCAGGTCACATCCACAGTTTTCACTGGACATTTGGACATTCCTCCACCATCAGCTCAGAGATTTGCCGTGTTATTTTTATGATCTGAGGCAGACCTCAGGACCTTTAGCCCAAACCCTGCCTGCACACCTGTGTCCTCCTCCTGTGTGGAAGAGAAGGTGAGCAGAGTCCTGCATGCAGCTCCTGGAAGTTCAGCAAGTGAATCTGCATTCACTCTCCTCAGCTCTCTTCACTTGGTGTCTCTCTGCGCCAGTGTGTCCTGTTCCCAGTCTATTCCACAAGTCTGTTCTACAACAAGAAGGAATAAACAAAACCAAGGAACACTTTCATTCCATCTGAAACATGACAAACGATCACCAGCCAGCAAACGCTGTATCACTGTTTACATCAAACTATTACTGTTGTGATGCCTCTCAAAATCTGCAGTTGCTGAAAACTTTGTCAGCTCCAGATAATTCCTAGAAACTTCTTTCAGGAAGATTTATTCTAGAAATATTTTATTTTAAGAGGCACATGCAATATAAACATCTGTTTTATAGGTGGCTATTTTACTGAAGGCATGCCAAGTATATGCAGAATGGCCAAATTTAGCTGTGCTATAAGATCCAGTTGCTGAGCATTAGCCATCATTTTAGGGATGCAAATAATTTAGAATATGATGATACTTGTATGCTGTAAATTTAGGAAGTAAAAGATTCAGGTCATGAAGTAAAAGAATCAGGCAAAATCTGGGAAGAAAAAAAGCAGAAGGTGGTAATAAATTATACAAAAACTGGACAATATTGGAAAATAATACATTTTCAGACTGACAGATGCAGTATATCCAGTTATGGTGTGGATAGAATTCACACTCAGCCTAAAAATCAAAGAAGTTTATAAGATTTTTCAATTTGTTACTGGATCATTAAAAACCCCAGCAAATAATACCAAAACCCCACAATCTTGAAAACAGAAAACAGCATACAAATATGTACAAACATATGAATATTGTAGTTACATGATTAGGAGTAGCAACAATGGCCCTTAAAAGCACTATGTAAGAAAAAAATAACAGCTAATAATTTAGTTGCTATTTAAACAATTAGTTGTTTATTTTAGTTTAAATTAAATTAATGTAATTAACTAAAAAATAACAACTAATTTAAAATTTTTCTGCACAGTTAACACCCATCTACCCATTTATTGAAATAAAAGTGTATTTTAAAACTAGACCTTTTGCAATAATTTGCTTATATGAGCAAATCTTCGTCTATAGTTTAGATAGAATTTATGGCTTTGATAAACCAACATTTATTCTATGCACCTTATTAAAAGAAGTCAGGCTAGATTCTATAATGAATTACAACCTGGAAAATCCTCATGGAATGGCTTCATTATGCAGACTCTAAGTCAATACAGAACTTGTTTTATTGTACTTAATTTGGGACATTAATGGAGCCCAAAGACATGTTTTCGTTTGTACAGACTTAACATCAATTACATTTTTAGGGGAGGGCATCCAAAGATGAAATCAGAATTGAAGTCAGGAATTTGAAAATGTTGTAACATTGACATCACAATTAGAGATTGTATTCATGCATTAGAAGAAGAAAACTAATGTTAATGAATATACCAAGCTCATATAAAAAAATCTTTGCATTCCTTAAAGAGCACCCAGAAAAGCAGTTATCTAAAATCATTAAAAAATATCAGGCAGGCTATAATAACTAAAAATTGATCGTTTCAGTCCTTTTTTTTGGTTACACAGATCTAGTGTTTGTCATTATATTACACTGAAATTTCATGAAGTAGTTCTACTGTCATATCTTGCAATGAAAAACAAAATATTTAGGATTATTAAATAAATAATTCATTTAACACCAGAGAGCTCAAACAAATGTGACTTTTTGCCAAAGCAACCTTTGTAGTTATAGTCTCCCAGGTATTTTTTGATCTTAGGATATGGAAAACCTGATTTGGAAATTTTATTCAATCCAATATCTCAAAAGTACATCAAACTAATTTTCAATGTACCAATTTGTTTATTTATATAGTGCTTCAACATAGGGTAGTAATAAAAAAATTTAAAATCTTTATCAGCTGGGGTTTTCCTCAATGAAAAAATGACTAGAATTTGGACTAGATAGGTTCTGTTCACCTGAGATTAGGAACTTAATTTATGAACTAAATGTCAATATGTCAAACCTTTTATCTAAGAATATAAATAAAAACCTTGTATAATTTTCAAAATGTAGTACTTTTTCTCCTTTAAAGCAAAGCACACCTGATTTTATAAAAGATCTTTCTGCCTTTGACAGTGATTAAATAACCTGAAATAGCAAGCCACAATACTCTTGCTTAATTAAAGGATTCTAAACAAAAACAAAAATGCAAGCACAAGGAAAATTAGTTTACGTTTTAGAGAAAAAGTAAGAAAAAAAGGTGAAAAGTAAGAAGTTTGAAGATCTGTCTGTAATTATGATCTTACCTATAAAAATGAAATGTTAAAAACAATTACTTCACTACCTGACTGACCAGGCTTTTGTGTCCAAGGCTGCCTTTTGCTTAATCTTCTGATTGCATTCTCATCAGTATTTACAATATCCTCTGCTAAGTGGGAAAAATATTATCACATCTTGCAGAGGAAACACAGAACCTTTGCAGACAAATTCTGGCAGGTTAAAATATTTCTCAGTTCATCTTTTGGTTTTGATTATGGCCCTTAAAATTTGCTTCCAGCTTTCTGGTACCATTTTTGTTTCTATAATCAACTGCAGACTTGAAAGCAGGGAAAACTTGGTTTTGTCACATTTTTGGCTCCAGTGCTGCAAACATCTCTGTGCAGGTGAACCCATTCTGTTGAAATCACTGGGTCAATGTAATGTTATTTTATTCATTCTGCTTTACTTTTCTTCCTTTTTTATCCATGTGTGGTCATTCTCTTACTCAGAGAGATGGCTGTCACTGAGAAAAATGGTGATAGATGAGCAGCTGTACCTATGCCAGGAGATGAAAAAAAGCTTGTGGGGAAAATTGGCCAGATTACATGAAACTGAGCTTTTCAGAGATGATAATCACCAGCTTCAGTGTTCATACCTCACTCCCATGGAAATCTAGTCACTAATGAATGTAGCTGTTCCAGCTGTTTCAGGAACTAGAGGGTACTAAATCCAAGGCCTTTTGTAATGCAGATTACCTTCTCTGCAGCACAGTCAGAAGAAGTGGAGTGTGTACCAATTCCGACTGCCACAATTCACAGTCCCTTGTAGTAGTGAGAAATACACGTGAGCTCTCAGGCTGGGTGAACACAGCTTGTGTAACTATCCCTTTGCCCCATAGCTACCAAGGTGAGATGACTTTGACCAGAGGAGCATGGAGTTACACCCTTGTGCACCTGGTAGAGTTTGTTAGTGGTTGCCTAGCAAATCCAAGGCGTATATATGGAAAGCCAGGAAGATGGATTACTGCAGTCATGGATTTTAGTTACAATTAATATCCAAAGACAGCTACTAGCTTCATAATGCTTTTAGGCCTCAGCTTAAACTACCTCTAAAAATGCAGTAGTAGATGTCTCAAGCCCATCTGAGACTCTTGTGTAGACTCCTAACTTATTTACATATATTTTTACCCTTACTAAAATTTAGTCAAGCACAACTTCAGATATATATAATTCCTAAACTTTCATTTTACCAGGAAAAGAGTTTGTATTTGTGAATCCTGTGACTAAACTGGAAGTCAGAAAATTCAAAGCAAGTTACTGCTCTGATTTAATTTAAGAAGATTGAAAGTTATTTTAGGAATTGCAACATCTTTCTTTTTCTGTTAGATGGAATCTCCTCCTACTAGAGATAATGCAAATCCAATGGAACCTGGGGAAAAAAGCACACATGCTGAAATCATCAGGGTTCATCTCTAGTCCCTGGATGTTTCAGACAGTTATAAAAGCAGCATCTCCATACAGTAGGATGAGCTGAAGAACAGCAAGTATGTTTTGTGTATTTAAAGCAGTTTGACACTACATGAATCCAGGTTTTCCATGAAGTCTGTCCTTTGGGTGCCCAGTTAGAAAGCTGAGACTGTTCCTTTGTAGCAGAGGTGGCCAGCGGTGTAAGAGAATAGGCCAGTTGCTAGCAGGCAAGAGAAATTATCCTTCCCCACTGCTCCCCACTGGTGCGGTGACCTCAAGAGTGCTGAATACAGTGCTGGATTTCCCAGGGAGATGGAGATACACTGAAGGTGAAATCCAGCAAAGAGCCTCAATTATTATTAATGGACTGGAGAACCTTCTCTAAAAGAAAAGTCTGAGAAATCTGTGACTGTTCAGTCTAGAGGAAAGCAAGCCCAGGGCAGGTTGCATTTACAAATGCCTGAAGAAAGGATGTAGAAATAATGGAGCCAAACTCTTTCCAGAGGTGTCCATTGGGCAAGGGCAAAAGGTAGTGGTCGAATATTGAAACAAGAGATTCCAAATGAACCACGGGAAAGATTTGTTAGTGAGAGGAGTGACTGAGCATTGCCATAGGTTGTCAAGAAGTTGTGGAGTCACCAAGTGTGAAGAACTTAAAAAATATTGGCTCACAGTCATGAGCAAGTGGCTGGGCAAGCAGCTGTAGGCAGTCCTGATTCTGCAATGATTTTGGATCAGAATGTCTCCACAGGTTCCAAACAGCATTAAGTGTTCTCTCATCTCTGGGGGTTTCCCACCACAGACGCTTCTTCCCACCACCAGGCCCTTCTGCTCAGGCCACCAGCCTATGATCACAGGAGCCAACAAGCCTGTGCTTAAACCCCAACCCCAGCACAAGGCACAGCCGTGCGACAGCAGGGAGTGTCCTGCAAAGCAGGATCTTTCTCCCCTGGGGGTTGTTGTCATCCTCAATGAGAGGTGGGACTAGGCAGGAGAGAGAAAGAGGAGTCATGGCAGCAGCTGCGGCAGTGCTTGTGGAAGTGGGGGTGGGGCCAGCATTGCGTCTGTGGCTTTTGCTTTTCTTCTTAAACTGCAAGCTACAAGTTGTCTCACCATGAACCCTTCAGTCCTCCCCAAGCAGTGAGTGAGCAGCAGTGTGGCATGGAGTTCCTGGCCAGGGGTTAAAGCATGACACGGCTCCACCATGGGTGTGGAAGGACTGCAAACCCGGCACAGCCACAGGGCACGCTCAGAGAGAAGGGGCACCTGGTACCATAACTGCCTCCACTCTCACACTGTGCTCAGGGCTCCCAAAGGTGCACCCATTGTGTGCGCACCTGAGCAACACCCTGGGCTTGGCCTGGAGTCTTGGCTTGGAGGAGATCAGCAGCTCTGGGTGCTGACCTAAGGCCACCCCCTCCCGTGCTCCTCTCCCCACTGCCCTGCTGTAGGATGCTGGGAGTCCCACACAGTGACTGTTCCAGGGCCACAGGCCCTGCTGAGCGCTCCTGGTGAGCTCCTCTAACTTTGTTGACCACTTCCTCCTTCAGGTATACATTTTGTGATTCTCTGATTCCATACTTGGGAGGGAATAAAAGGTTCTCCCATCTTTTGATGTGTTCTTCTTTAGAATCATGATAAATTTCTAATCAGAAGCTCTTATCAGAGATTTTGACTTCCCAAAGATCTACTGCAAATACCACACTTTTGTGACTAGTCTGGCAGATTCCTGAAGTTTATGTCCCAAGCACCCAGAGACCCAAGTAGGAATGTTGCCCTCCTAAACGTACTATTTCTGAATAAAAGCAGGACTTATGTGGGCTGCTATGATCAGTGGCTGTCTTTGCTAAAATGATGACAAAATGGTTGATTTTAAACTTTTCAGTGTATGAGAAAAAGAAGTAATCAGAGTGGTTACCCTGGATTTCAAGAGGACAAGCTTCAATCTACTTCACAGTGTCCTAATGGAATCTCTGAGGGCTTATAGGTCCATGAGTGCCAGTCAGTTCTTAAGAAGCACATTTTAAAAGCACAGGGTCAGGCAATTCCACTGTGTCCAGTGTCAGGCTGAACAAAGAACTCAGGTTGAAAGTCAAGAGGGAAAAGAAATTATGTGTGTGGAAGTAAGGTCAGGAAGGAAATTTTTGAATTTTTGATGGAAAGTTAACGAGCTGTGGTTCAAATGTTCAGGGAGAAGACATGAAATGCCAAAGCTCAATTAAGAGTTGATATTTGCCAGCATTGTGTTAGACATTGAGAAAGTCATTAAAGAAGGTCTAAGGAAAAGGTTGGGAAGATATTTGCTGAAGATGACCACCTGGTAAATCAGGATGAAGAAAAAGTGAAGCCATTTAGTGGTTTTTTTTTTACCTCAGACTTTAATAATAACACGCAGACCTTGGGCTGATCCTCGGAGTTGAAGGGACAGTCTGTCTCAGCATCATCATCATAATGGGATGAGAAGAAATCCAGGAGTGCCTCCTCTACTCCTCCTTCACTGATCTTGGTATCTGCAGGACTCTTTCTCTCACATGCTCACACTTCTTTCTTATAACTGGTCTTGTACAGCAGTTTTCAACCTTTCTTGAGTATGTTGTCTCAGCGCGTGTGTTTGGCCAGCAGCATGTCTGTCTTGGAGCTGGCTCTGTCAGATATGGAGGCAGTTTCCAGCATCTTCTCGCAGAAACCACCCCTGCAGCCCCTTTGCTACCAAACCTGGCCTCTCAAACCCAACACATTAAATGCTGCAGGAGAGAAGGCATCACTCCTTCTCTCCCAGCACCCACGTCCAGACACCAGGGCTGAGAATATCCAAGCCCTTTGAGCAGTGGCCAAGCTAACAGGTCTGACCACCACTGGAGAAAAGCTGTTTAGGTACCATAAAAACACCAGCATTTATTTCCTTGAGTGCTAATGATAGACATAACTCTGTTTATTACACAGATAGATAGTAGATATTACAGACATTTTCCCTAGGTCTCTTCCCAGTAATACTCATATGAGTTGGTAGTTTACAGCAGATTGGAGCCAAAGCTCAGCTGATTACATATGGCTTTTTTAGTGAAGAGATGTGATTACAACACCTAGCTGACCTTGTCTGTTTAGGAATCCTGTGATAGGTTTTTAAATACACAGTTTCAGAGGGGTGAAAGAATTAAAGAACTCAGACAAAGCAATTGTGTGATCATGATGGATGCCCTGGTGGAATGACTTTGAAAGTGTAAACTCTTGAACTGAGCCTAGAAATTCTTTTAACTGTGGTTTGTGTAAACATTTCACATCTTGCACCATAGCAAACCTGTGCCCCTAGTATGTTAAGATTAAGTTACAGTGCTTGGAAGTATGCAGAAATTGTTTAATGCATAACCTTATAGCATGAGTTTTACTCCTTTTTTAGCAGAACATTTATATTTTATCTGAAGAAAAAGTAATATCCTGTTGTAGCAACATTAAAGGCATGTTAGAAACTTCAATACAGCAAATACAGCCCTGGCAAAAGGTTATATTAAAATATGGCATTTAATTGGCTCAGTCTCTTGATAGCAGCAGCAAAATTATTATTATGTTCTTGACCACCATTTATATGTGGTGTTATATCAATCACTGCCCTCTAGCTTGCTGTTCTTCCACTGAAGCAAGTCAATTGTATGCTAAAGGAGGAAGAGGGGATAGAAGACAGGAGTGGTAGGGACAGAATTGAATGGTTTTCTGGTTCACGCCTGAGACTGAAATGCAGGTGATGTGGGTCAAGAATTTCAACAAAAGTAGATTCCAGATTTAGGCATCCTAAATCTATCCAAGCCCTAATATTTCCTGTTGATTTGCTCTAGGCTATAGGAAGTGCCCTGCCAGTAGAAAACACCAGGCACAGAGAATTGGGTGGAATTTGGAATTTGTGAATTGGAGCCAATGCCTATATACAGTCATAGAAACACAGTTATGTTGCCATTTTGCCATTTCAAAAACACTTCAAAGACCCCACACAGTCATAGGAACCCAATTTTAAGTACATTGCCTAGTTGGCTTTCATTTCTTTTTTTAACAGATCTTTGGGTTGCTGCAATGAGAACTATACCACACACAATTATGCTGAAAATTCACAGCTTTTAAAAAACAGTACAATAAAAGCAACAAAAAAATCAAGCATACAGCTTGGTTTGCTCTGTAGTAACCTCACAGGAAAAGTTCATGATGGGTAAATGATGCTTGTCAGTTGTAATTTTTCACTGATTTTTGTCCTCCAGAGACATGTGTTTTACCGAGGGAAGTAAATGGTCCTCTCTAAGCAAAGAGATTGTCTGTTGAGCCTTGAATTTAATAAATCAAGAGAAGCCACATTTCCTGGAAAATGCTAAATATGTAGGACATGAAGGAAGGAATTGAGCATATTTATAACAGCATACTCCTACTTTCAACAGCAATTGAAAACTATAAAATGGCCAGAAATACTTTGCTTTTAATAATGATCTCCTGTGTCTTATTTCCATTCTGCACAAAACGCCAGTTCTGATTTAGCATTGCTTGATCGTTCCAGAAACACATCTATGTTCTTTAGTACCCCCCGGAACCAACGCAGCATGTTTCTCTTTCATGAAGGCTCTGATCCAAATTTCATTGATAAGATGAAAATCATCTGCTTGGCTTCTAGCAACCTGTGCTGGACTTCAGGTTTCATCAAAATGTTTACCATATCTGCCAGTCCATCTGGAAATACCTGAACAGATCACATTTAGGAGGATCTTATCACTCTCAACTTTTAAATGAACACAGAGATTTAAATGAAGTAAGTGTACACATGGCACTTTGAACAATGATATATACTAGCAGAACATCTCAAGCACACTGTGATTCACATATGGGTTTCAGCTAGCAAAGGGAAGAGGCAGAAATAGAACCACATGCATTTAGTTCTGTCTGTCCACAACCCTGAATGGAGGATGACTGCAGGAGCCTTAACTTAGCTTGTACATCTTGTCTTGGTTCTAATTTAAGCACAAATATTTCTGACGCCATCTGTATTCAGGATTAGAAGTAGACAATGTGCTAAATTGGAAGTTTTTAAATCCTGGAGGAGCAATGCGCCTTCCGTTCATGCTATCCCAATCTTCTGTGCCTTGCTCCCACCTAGGGGGTGATGGACTTTTGTTCATTTACATTGTCAGTCTAAGCACACTATGACTACTCAGAACAGTGAAATTCTGCTCCATGAGCCACCCAAATGGTGACTTTGGGTCACCCAGGCTCTTGCAAGTTACTGTGATCCTAGAACTCCATCACAGAGCTGGACCACTGGGAGAATTATAGCTGTGCTATATATGCCCTGCACAAGGATGGCTTTGGGACTCGGACTAATGGGACAGCAACACCATTATTTATGTATATCATTAACCCCTCTTTCATAAAAACATGAGTTTTTTGCCAATCACATTTATACTAATTAAGAAGCATCTATCAAGATAATTATTACACTGATTTAGTGTATGATATCCTGTTATTGGTCTCATGTCCAAGAGTCAAAAGGAGCTGACCAAAAATTAAAAATATACTCCAAAAAACCTCACTATGCCAGTTGTAGCTGGGCCAAGCAATGACTAATAGGGACAACATTTGCAAGGATTCTGAGTGCCTGAATGCCAGGGAAAGATAGCTGAGTTGTGTTGGGTGGTCCAAAGAGATATTAGCAACAAAAGAGTAAGGAGGTAAAACAAAAAAAATCAGCTAGAACCAATTGTCCTGTTTTTAAAATGAGCAAAGTCTTTGCTTCTCCAAAGACTGGAGAATGAAGTTCAAAATGGATGGATAAAAACATGACTTGAAATTGAGATTTATGAAGGAGCAAACCTAGGGCTTTTGTTTCTCTCCCTGCTCCCACATTTAAGAACATTCTTCCTGTGAGCAGGTACTAGGAAAGGTGAGACACCAGAGATGAGCGGCTGATAGATATGGGGAACTGACTTTTGTTGGGATTCCCACTCAGAATTAGTTCAAAGACATTAATTAATTGGGGGAAAAAATGGCCCTACTGAACTTTAGGTCTGGTTTCTGTCCTTATTTCAGATATTGTAAAAGGTTTTATATATAAGCTTTTTTTTATAAGGTGCAAAACCTGAGATGAAAGGCAAAATTTTTTGTTGAATTTTCAAAACAGCATAGTGATTTGGAATAATTCAATTTCTGGGCAGAAAAACTGAGTGAATCTGATTTATAATTATTTGGGAGACTAATTTCAAATGAAACAGATATTTAAATTTTTTCTACCTATATACTAATGCAAGACATATGTGAAGTCAACAATTTATATCTACAAAGAATGAGACTCTGATGTAAATAAAACAGATTTGGAAATGTCTTGGACTGTCATAGTTGAGAATTTCATTCCATTGATATTTGGGTAGTTAAAGAGCAAAAATGTGCAATAGAAACAAGAATTCTTGTCACAATATTCAATCAAAATTAGGACATTGGTGCCATTTCTAGTCTTGGTACTCAAATTTAAATACAGAAATGTTAAAGATGTAAGGGAAGAAAAGAACAACATAAAAATCAATGTTAAAGAAACTAGAAAACATTCATTATGATATTTAGTATATCTAGATCATCAAACATACAGTTAAGGGATTATCTGAATTTTGAGTATACGTTTTGCACATCTGTTTCCAGAAGGTTGGATTGTTCTTTCTGGCTGAAAAAAACTCATAGTCAGATCAGTAGGATACTGAGTAAGATTTTAATTTAACCGGAATATGAAAGACAGTGGAAATAATTTAAGTTGGAATAAAAGGAGAGGAGATGAAGTCACCAGTTCATGGAGTCTTTATTATTGTATAAATCTTTCTTAAGCATGTTTATATTAATTTTTTGTGAGAAGTTTGGTGGCCCTGGAGTGTAAGCAGTTGGTCTGCACAGTCATATTCGAGCTGGATACACTAAACCCCACACTTTAACCCTTGTTTCATGAAGGAGCCTGGAAACTATAAATTAGTGAAGTCTCAGCCTTTAAGGTGTCATTCATTAGCTGGCAAGATTAGAGTGGATGTATTTTCTCTGGTGTTTTGAAAAGTGATTACATTACAAGTGATTACATTACAAGCTTCTTCTGTCTTCTTTAGCACTTACTTGCCAACTTACTTGCTAGTCTCAGGCAATGCAAAAAAACCTTCCCTAGGACACCTGGTCAACACCTTCTGCTCACACATTCAAAATTAGATTACCAGTTTTACAACTGTGAAGGAATTAATTGCCAGGCAAGACTTTCTGCCTTCCTCTGTAGTGCTAAGCATGGATTTTTTGCTGATTTGTCTGTTCCTCACGTAATCATATTTTGGGGGCACTGGGAGAATTTTTACAATGTCTAATGCTATATCTCCCTGGCATGAATAGTTTAATGGGTAGCAGGATACAGTGCTATCAGTGAGTGGGCAAAAGAGAGTGATTCATTGGCTCCTGGAGAGAGGAATCCTCAAGAACTGATGTTCTGCATCCCATGGCTGTTTAACAGCAAAGGAAAAAAGTTTCTGTGTAATAATCAGAAGTTTAGTACATCATATAGAGATATGTATTTCTAGGTCAGATCTGCTGATAATAGGCCAAAATTGTTTTGTTCAGATTCAGAAACTTAGAAGTTGTTCCTATAATCTGCAGTCATCCATGCATTCAAATAAAATGTCCAGTGTATTTTTTGCAAACAAAATATTTTTCAAATACAGACCAACATAAGCAAAGCATGAGTTAGCTTCACTAGAGCATCACTCAGACTTTGAAGCCCAGGTGCAAACATGTTATATGAATGTATTTACTTGTACAGGCATATGCTTTGCATACATACAGATTTAAATACGCTCTTCGGATTTTGGAGCCAGGCCATCATACGCTGCCCTTCTCATGTGGAGTCCATCTGTGACTATCTCTAGTACCAGACAGTGCTAGTACTATCTCTGTTACTCAGACAGTAACAACCTTTTTTTTTTTTTTTGTATTGTAAACCTCCACCTCAAAGGGCTAGAGTATTTTGGACAACTCTTCCTGCCTTATTTTCATAGATCCAAACCAAAAGAAAGCTTATCCTTTCTCAGAGCAGCTCATTATGTGTTAGGTGCACCACTGATTTCTTACCTTCTGTCATTCATTTTCAGTACATCATTTTATAGATGTGCCCAGCAGCCACACAATTCTTAATGTGCACTGCCAATCTTCCATGGCCAACTAGTCCACATTTGCTGAAACAATGAGAAGGATGATGAAAATTAAAGTGTCTCAACTGTTTGGAAAATACTGAAAAGCAAAGTTCAGCAAGAAAGAGTGCGCACATTGGCTAGATTGCCAGGGGCAAGCGGTCTACACAGCTTTGAAGCAGGAACACTGAGGAAGCTTGGTGTGCTGCTCTGAGGGAGACATGAAACAAAGGATGGAGTGGCACAGAGGTTCTGTGGTCATGCTCTGTTGAAATCAATGCCCATATGACACAGAGAATGGAGCAACACAATGGGGTTGTGATCATGCTCTGTTGAAAACAATGTACCTAATGGGAACAAAGCCAAAGGAATGTGCCAGGTGGTGAATGAAAGCTGAACTTTGCTTCATTAACTTGAAAATACATATTAATTTTCATGCTTCTACAAACACTAATGACTAAAGTCACTCAAAATCCACCTAAACATGAAAATACATCAACTGTAACTTTACCTTTGCCCTCTCTTGCAGAAAATAATATAAATATAACTTAGGGAAGGGAGGTCAAGAGACTCCATTGTAACTTCTGGTATTGCTGACAAGCTGTACCTGTCTTCTCTCTCCGCAAGGACATTTATAGAGTAAGAACCTTATTATATGCCTGCTAAATAATTACCTTGACCTGGCTTTTATTGGGCATTAGAACTTGTCTGTATATTGCCTCAAATTCATTTTTGCCAGTCAGTATACCATCAACATTAATCTTTCAATCTATCACAGTTTACTATTATCACTGCATTTGTTAATAAAATCTGTTATTCTGTAAACTATTTAGTACAAGTCCTTCTTCAAGGGTTCTAGCAGCCACTGACAGTCAACAACTTGGCAAAACTGACAATATGCCAACTAAGAGTGGTGAAATCCAGAAAGTGGCATCTGGCTGTTCAGTGGGGTTCCCATAACAGGACACAGACAGGCTGGTCAGGTGCAAGGGTCTTCTGTGTCTTTGGGCATTGACAGCCAGATCAAACATATGTGGCTTAAGGAAACTACTCTTTCATGTGACAGTATCTGTAGAGTGACTCACTGTTGTTCCAGGGCAAACAAGAGGAATTCCCTTATCTATACCAGCAGACCCAACGTGTAGTGGCAAATAGAAATGATCTGAGTAAATAACTGCCTGAAGCACAATTTTGGAAAAATTATGAGATAGTCACTCATGTTAAATAAGAGATTATTATTCCACATCTCTCCTTTCTTTGCATCAGATTTACCTCACATTGCACAGGCAACTGTATAACTGTGCTCTCAGGAATCTCTAGCAGATGACTCAACAAGGTTTGTTTGTTTCCATCAAACTGAGTTTTGGGTCTCCATGGGCTTATGTCATGCAGAGAACTATCAATAGCTGTTTCCGATTCATAGCTCAGGGATTTTCAGCCTTTCCATGTCTTATTCTATTAATAATTCTTCCCTCTCGTTCTTCTGGTTTGGTACTGTACAATCACAGAACTTGATCCAAAAAGGTAAAAAGAACACAACATCATTACTAAGCCTCAGGCACTTTGGCATTAAGTAATTCTATGAAAGCCATAAGCAGCTGGGTCTTCCATTTTACTTAAACTCCTGTAAAATACATGTTAAATTCAGATTTTGAAGCTTTTGTTTACAGAGGTAAAAAAACCTGAATACCAGTTCCACTGGCTGAAGGATTCAAAATTATGAACATGTTCAACATGCAAACTATGAATCCACAAATTAGTGTTTTTTGACAATATTGCAATTTCCTCTACTTTGACATGACCAATCTCTCTTTCTCTGCAGTGTCCAGAGCAGAAAACCTGGCAGCTGCTAATACCTTATGGTTTTGTTCACTAGTTTTACCTGGCAGGTGGGTCCCTTGCTGTAAGGCCTTCCCTTGAAAGGGTGAGTGAGGGAGGGAGCAACAGCATGGTTCTCCACTCCTATGGAAGTGTATGAATGTGTACCTCATTGTGTTTATTTGACACAACTATTTTAATACCATTTTTTATGTAGAGTACAGTCATTTTACTTGGAGAAATTTAGGAACAGGATATCAAAACAGCATCTTCTATCAGACAGACTTGTGATTTTTTTAATTGAAACCAAAAGCCCAAACCACACAACAGACCTATTTTCCATGCCTCACAATGACTGAAAGTAATTATATTTTTAGCCTCAACTTTCTTGTGTGGCCATATGAAGCTATTTGGGTTTAGTAACTTATGCAATAATTCAGCATGCTCAGTTTCTTTCAGCTCACTTGTACAGGTGTTTCGTCATAAATTACTCAGGACCTCAGGCTTGGTATTGTAATGCCAAATATTTCTCATACCCTTTAAGCAACCCTTTAGGCCAGGAAAAATCTTTAATCAACTTTGCTTGCATAAGCTCAGCTTGTATAACTCATATAAGCTGAGTGTTTGCAGCCTGAAAGAATGCAGCCTGGCCAAAGACTACAGTAATAACAGGCCAGCTAGAAATAATGCCATTATTAGTAGAAAATCATGACATCTTGGTTCTATTTTTTTTTTTCCAAAGAAAGCTAAATGACACAATGGAATGGACCATTCCAGACACATTTTTGAGTCATAACCCACAACATAAATGCAAAGAAGCTAGCAGAATCAAAAAGAAAAACTGATTTCTTAAAAGAGGTATCATCTGGACAGTCTTTTTCATTCCAGATCCTGCTATCTGATCTCTGAAGAATTTCAGTGGTCCCTCTATTTGCTCTTTATCTCCTGTAATATATTTTTGCATTCCCTGTATTTTTTTACGTGGTCTGTTGAGTGAATAATGTGGCAGTCAAAAGTCATACTTGAGTGCACTTATTATTCTTGAGAATAGCTGAGAGTTGGATGATCATTTGTTATTATGCTCAAGTAGCCATGTAAAAAACTCCAAAGCTAGAATCAGTAAAATTGACTTCTTCAAATAAAACTCTCCATAATTACTTTTGCTTTCCATATCAGTTGGAATCTGTTTGGGCAAGCTTCAAATTCAGACATACTTGCAGTCAGCTCCACTTAGTAAACCCAAACTACCCACTACTAGTCTCAATCCTTCAGTGACAGGAACAAAGCCAAACTGGGCCAGCTCAGAGATGAGTCCCTAAACAGAATATCATTAAACACATCCATCTCAAACAACCTTGTCTGATGGCTCATGAAGCATAAACATACCCCCCAACTTCTAGAAATTTATCATCAATTACAATTGCTCAGATTGTCTCATTGCAAAAACTTGGTAGGATTAGAAGAGGCATAATAAATGATATTGTCATACAGCTATACAAAGTGACCTTAAACTACTGTGACATTTTTTCCAAGGAAGGGGTCTCAAGGCTTCTGTTTTGATTTTTTTAACCACATTTTTCATATGCTGAAGCCTTCCATTTATCTTAAAACTGCATTATTCCACACTGAGCTGCCAACAAAACAAATGATTTTATTTCATTTTAATAAGAAGATAAATGGCCTTCAGAATAAATAGCCAAGTAATAAATACTAGGATGCATGACTAGAGGCTCTTCAGTTATTTCTGAGATATAAACATTTGTTCATTTCCAAAATAGTTGAAGATTGAGGCAAAACCACCAAGTGGATGATAATTCCATTCCCTGAAGATCTCTGGCTCCAGTTTTACAGAGAGAAAGACACAAAAATGTCCAAAATGGCTGCCGTGACATTTGCCCTGTGGATCAGTTTCAGTTTCATCAAAACAATAGAAAATTATGAGGAAAGCATGTTCTGCCTCAGTCCCTCTCCCCCCAATCTTTACAGTTATTTCATTATTCTCATACCTATGTTCTCTCCGTCTAATTGAATATCTAACCCCTTTTGCCATATAGTCGCTTGAAAAATTAATTAAAACTGGCAATAAAGTATAATCCATATAAAAATTGCTTATAAAATGTACTAAAATGATTGGTCCTGTTTTATAAGACTTCATAGCACAGACACAGTCAAAGCAGAGCTCTATAAATATCACCTGTTTTGGGAAGTGTACAAGTATAGCCTTAGCATTTAGAATGTCTCTATTTTTTAAATTGTTATTCAGCTTTAATAAGGTGATGTGTCTCTACATTACAGAGCCCCACGCATTCCATTACTCCTGGCACATGGTCCAGGACTTCAGTGCTCTGAATTGGTTCTTTTCCAAAAGTAAGGACATGTTCTCAGATGCCAGACACCAGCCCACTTTACAGAAGATAAAAAAATAGATGGCACACCCTATATACAAAATATAACATCAAAATATAACAAAGACGCCACTGAAAAATGTTCCTCAAAAACTTCACATAGAGTATGAAGTCATTTATAGGCAGGCATCAAGGACCACTGAGTGTAGGGATATGTCTATAGGAGGCAACTCCCATGCCTCTGCGAAGACTAAATCTGTAAAATATAGTGATTGGCTAGATGTTTCCATTATTGTCAAGTTACTACCCAATCTAGATACCTATACCAGCAGGAATAATTAATTTCAAAAGGCCTTATGTTGTCTATTATCTTTAGATAATTATGTAAAATGCTGTTAAGCACACTAATCTGGAAGACAGGGGGGACTACCTGGCAGTAGCTTAAGTGCATTCAAACCCACATCCTGGAAAAATGCCTCAAGTGTAGAGCTACATCATGAGTACAGCCTTGTCTCCAGCTAAGTGACCTGGCACCAAAAAAAATCACACAAAAATGCAAGGTTCATTTAATGAACAGAAAAGAAAGCTATAGAGAGTGATCAGTCCTAAACTCTGATCTTTTCTTAGCTCTGGAGTTTGTTTTTGATTTAAACCTGGATTTAGCTGTGTAGAGTGAAATACATCAACTAGCCAGGAGCAGTTCCCCCACTCCAAAGCACTATCAGAGAAAATGGTCTCCTTCCTCTGCAATTCCTGTACCTTTTGTAGCCATTACTTATCTAAACTACTTCCCAGCTCCATGACTATTGCACTCTTCTGGTAATTTAACCATTGAAACCCTCCAGACTGAGGTGGGTCCCCACAGTTTCTGAACCAATGCTGTAAATGTATCAGGACTCCTGCTCCTCTCCTTGTATTTTGAAGTGACTGTTGCTGCTGTGTTGCTTTCTCAACCCCATGAAGCCAATCTTTGTTTTTCTAAATCTTTGTTTTTCTAAAATCTAATTTTTCTAAATATTCATGGACTATTCCTCCCTTTTTCTTTATGGTCAATTTAATAAAAACTGTCAGAAAAAACAGGACTACCAATTCGCACCAGGACCTAACCCCAACCAATTACAACAAGTGCTGGACACTTCACTTAGCAATTTCTAATGTATGATCTTTCTGTCTTCCAAGGTTCACAGCTAAGGTAGAGCCTTCACAAATACAATATTACTCAGCAGGGTATTTAGCAATTATTGTTTCATTGGCTTTGCATGAAATCTTAAAGGCTATTATTAGTTTCCAAAAAATGGCTTGGAGATTAATGGCTTCACAGTGTGCTACCATACCTCCAGGGCCACCCAGTTCTCCTTTATAGTTACCTTTCAATATATTCTCCAGGAGAGACAGAGGCATTTTACATCTAGGAGATGTGTCTGATCTCTTTATCCAAGGAAGCTTTAAAGTAACCCTCCTGACTAATCTCTCTCAGGCACCACAGACTGCTGATTTGTGAGGTGACTATCTTCCATATATATCACATCCAGGCCAGATGTCTCAGCTATTGTAAACTTCATCATGACTTAATGGGATAGTTAAAAATTCTGTGCATTTAAAAAAATCCAGAGGTCATTAGCATCAAACATAAAGGAGAGAGTAAAATAAATTAAAAGTCATATCACAAGCTTTGATATGAAATGATACTAGTGAAAAACAAACTCCTTTGCAAGGCAGAGTAAAATGTCTTCAGATAACCTGGTGGGTTTTATCTTGAAAATAAGAGGTCTTGTATAGAATTATGAACATAGAAGCAATATTAAAGCATTGGGATGATTACTTTAAATTTTTCAGGGAAAGTGTTTTCTATTGAATTGATAGTTTCCATATGCAATAACATGGAAGCAAAGCATAATTATGTGATACTCATAGCATGTAAGAGGATGATTACATTTGCGCTTATTCTTATATTTTTTTAATGTTTCTTAAATTAGATGAGTAATAAAAGCTTATTTTATACGGGAATGAAACCTACAATGACATTTCTCTGGGGAAAATCTCTTTCCTTTGCAGTATGAAAAGTTAGATGAAACAATATTTATTGACTATTTCAGTCAATCTGTTGCCAATTACTCCACACTTACTCTGTATTTGAAGCAAAATCTTTCTCTAACTCTAATAACAGCTAAAGATATTATTCCCTAGCCTCTAAATACAGCTCTGATGCCAGAAAGTAAGCATATAAAGTGTTCTACTGTAAACTTTGCAGTTAATTAGCTCAGAGACCACAGAAGACTTCCATTTAATCCATCCCTTAAACTAACTCTTCCTCATGCTCGAGCCAGTCTTTTTCTCAACATCCTCTTGGTGGAGGAAAGCTTTCTGAGTCGTTTCTCTAGAGCTCCTTGGTTGTGCTGGAGACAGAGATCTGTATTTGCCTTGTAGGGTCAGCACTGTTTCTCTGTCCCACAGACATTCTTTAAGGCTTTTTCTTTGTATGTTTGTTTTGTTGGTTTGGGTCTTTTTAATGGAAAAACAGTCACACTTCTTGCATAGGGAAACTTCCGTAAATAACATTTACATCAAAACTTTGGGTTGCACATCTAGCAGGATATTAAAATACCATTTTTGTAAATTTGGCTTCAGTCAGTAAGTAGACTTGCCCAGTAGATTGTCAATAAAGAAGATTGAGGCTTCTTTAGAGCTGTATAATTTGGGTAAATCTCTTCTCTGTACTTGTGTATGTCTTTTCTTCCCTTCCACCACCTTTCTTCCCTTCCAATCAGCCAGAAACCCCTGTGATGCTAATCTTCTTTAGTACTGCTTTTTGAGATACCTGGAAAAAGTGTTATCCTAACCACTATGTGCTAATACACCTCACTACTTCAACTATGTCAATTTGAAAACATGTAGAACACAATCACAAAATCAGAGCTTGGGGGTTAGATGATGATGTTTGTGCTACCCTTTCGCCCTCCTGACTCTTTTGCAGCTTGTGGTGCGTTAGTGCCAAGACAATAACTCACATTATTTATTTTAGTGGCCATATTATTTTGCATCAACTTGTATTTCTCCCCCACCTACCCCAATCTCACCAGTAATGTCTGTGATTATATTCAGGGAAAAGCAAAGGGAAAATCCCCTGACATTACCAATATCAAGACAATTTAAACCTACTTTTCTATTTGTATTGAGAGTTCGACAAAAGTGGGCCCAATAAAATGCATATGTGTGAACATTTTAATATGTGTTGGGAATT
Source organism: Zonotrichia leucophrys gambelii (assembly GCF_028769735.1). Lineage (NCBI taxonomy): Eukaryota > Metazoa > Chordata > Aves > Passeriformes > Passerellidae > Zonotrichia > Zonotrichia leucophrys. The sequence goes on along the minus strand of NC_088200.1, from coordinate 26,529,609 downwards.
CAGGACTTTGTAGACAGACATGTTTTGGCATTGAAATTCACTCTCCTATCTCAGAGGCAAAGGGAGACTCTGTGATTACTGAAATCTGTCTCATATGTTAGGCACTCTTATGTTTTGATTGTGCTTGAAATAGGTTTCTGCCCCTCAAAATGGGGTTTCCTGCATATGTTTGGCTAGAGGACACATCCTAAGTAGGTGTGATTTTCAAACGTACAAATGATATTTATATCTTGCCCGATCTTTTTACCCAAAATTATCTTCATTCCCTCTTTAGTAAGATTGCATTTAAACTGAGTATATTCCATGACAAATGGATTAATATTTCAATACATATTAATGAGCTTCACAAGTCACTGTCTAGTAGTCAACTGGAAAGAAATGGGCAGCTGTTCCATTTTTTTCCATTTGCTTCTGCTAGGAAAAGAAGGTACATCTTTATTGGTTACAGATAGAGGGATGTAAATTTCTACATCAGTGGACACAATATGTATCATCAAAAATTTAATGTTTGGAAAGAAGAAAGTGGATTATCTTCCTTTTTTTTAAAAGATTTTCTGTCTTATTTTTGCTTTCATTTCACTTCCATTTCAAGTCAGTATCTTGTATCATCAGCATTGTTTGTTATAGAAGTTGTTTCTTTCATAATCTGTATTTTTACCTTTAGAACAAATCAGAGCTTTGTCACAGTCCTCAGATACTCAGATAGTGAATTAAATTTGTTTTATTCCCCAGAATGTGACAGATCTTCTTGGGATGAAATTAGTGGATGCATGAAATGTATCACACAATACTAATGTGGTAAATAGATTGTAGGTGAGTTTTCAAGTCTAAATTATCTGTTCTACATGATCTTGTCTGCAAGAACATCATGTGCCCTGAATTTGATGTTCCATAACTAGAATTTCTATTGCAAATATTCATCTATTACACAATACTGATAATCACGTTGACATTTGCAGGCAACATGTAGGGAGTGGGGTTTTTTAGGGTAGCCTGTTTTTCTAAATCGTAACCTCTGCTATGTATTATTTTGAAAAATAACAGCAAAAGAAATTATTTTAATTAGTAGGAAATATAGAGATATCTGTACATTAGACATAAAACAGATTTGGAAATAGCATTTGATGATTATTATTTGTGATGTGAGATTATTTGCTAGACAACAAAGAAGTGACCAAGAAGTAACCTATCAACAGCATGCATTTTAATTATTTCTGTTATTAGTGAAGAACCTGGTTGAAAGTGACAGCTCCATTATTAAAATGTAATCTTTCCCCCATAAACCACCCCTATGTGTATCAGTAGGGCTGTAAGCTAAAAGTACTAATATTTAGCTATGTAATTTTTTCAGACACAGGAAAATGCTGGACAAATAATTCTGAGCCTTGTGACTTTTAATCTGATCAACACAAAATGGAAACAAAAACAGTAGTGATAGTGCAGTCTGAAAAGGACCAGTAGAAAGAGTGACTAGTTTAATTTTGATCAGCAAACTTTAAGGAAAAAATCACCATTTTATAAGTCATGGTTGCTTGAGGGTATGAGTGGAGAGGAAGATTGAAGGCCAGCTTCTTGAAATCCATTCTGCTATTTTTAATTTTCTCAATAGATTTTGAATTAATGACGTTTATTTAAAATAATCCATATGCCAATATTTGTCTAATTCTGTCAGCCTACTGACAAGGGAAATAAACACTTTCCTTCTAAAGTCAAACCAGATTCAATCAGATGTTATGTTTCTGTTGCATGGGCTAATCTGTCTTCTCAAATGGTTATAACACATCAATCCATCTGATAAAAGGCAGTTTAAGGAAGTCAAAGCATGGCATTTTGGTCTGGTCTGTCAAGTATTTTTTCCTTTGCTTTTGAAATATTCCAGTATCCTCTGAAAAAAACCAATCTTTTGTATTTCAACCTGGAATTCATATTAATGGATCATTAAAATACAATTACCCAGGACAATGCCAGTTGAGCATATCTCACCTGCCTTACTCTGTTGCTAATGCTGTGAATGCTCTGCATCTGAAGCAGCTTTATCTTTTGCAAATGGAAGGAGAGCATTTTAGAGCTCAAAACAGTTGAAAGAAAAATATAAGCTGATTTCAGTTAATTATTTTAAAGCTTCTTGTTTCTCTGCTGCATAATTTCTTTGCATTTTTGTGGCTCTTTTGAAAGCATGTAAAAATCATACAGAAAAATCGCTAATTTTGACAAACCTCCTTCAGCAAAGTAACATCCCGACCTTATATTCAACCTTTGCTGAAAGGCCTACAAAATAGTTTCCCATTAGCTGCATCTAATTGAAGTTTCCATGTTGGCATTTAACACTAGGTACATTTGTTTGTCAAATTTGCTATGGAAAGTCTGATTATTGGGAAAATTACTAGGATCTGCTCCTTGCTCTGGGACTGGACTGGTTTGACCCCTTTTGGTGGGTCACTTTGTCAATTTTCAAAAGGAGATTCTGTTTCTGGATTCCATCTTTCATAGAAGCTGTGTAGTGAGTCATCAACGACACTTACACTTTTCTGACTCCTGTATGTACAAGACTTAAAATATACTTTCGTCATGTAGTGCGTCTCTCAAATAAAGGACGTAATTACTCAAAATTTCCTTTTAATATATATCCAGATTAAATACCACAATGAATAATTCATTCAAAGGCTTATGAAAGTAATTAATATGATCTAATACCAATGTTTGGTGGTCGAGTTTGGTTTGCCTGACAGAAAACATACAAAAGTACCAGTCATGACCTCAAATGATTTATAATCTATGGCACTGACAGTCAGACAGAGAGGTAGTGTAACAGAGCCCTAGCTAATGAGCTGTGCTGCAGCTGGAGAGAGGAGTCAGCAGCAGAAATTAGGAGGTAATTACTCAGTGGCATAGATGAAGAAAAGGCAACATCAGTGAGACTTGGCTAAAAGCAGTTGGAAACATTCATATGGAATGTCTTACTATTTCCCTTGTTAAGTCTATGTGGAAACTGGGTCCAGATTCTGTGTTACCCTCTAGATTGCCATCTGGCAGTCACTTTTTCCAGTAGAAATATTAGCTTGCTAACCTACAGACCTCACATTCATGAAATAAGAAGTCACACCTTGCCCTTAATTAGAGCATTTTCTCATGTAATGGATCTACTCTGTAAAAATGTTTTTACATTTCAGGTTTAAGTTCAGACTCCATGGATTTGAATACAAAAGGGTGAAGAACACAGAAGAAAAAGGCACATAATAATGCAACTTCATACTTGTGGGACAAAATTAAGGGACACTGCAAAAGTTAAAATATTAGACTTGTATAATATAAAGTACTCTAGGAGTGTTACACAGAGCACAAATGTGATTATAATTAAGTTTTGAAAAATCACTTTGCAAATCCTTAAAGGTATAAATCACTTATAAAACAACATTTGGTGTGTAATATAACTATGCAGAATTTAGTGTTTTCTGAAGATTGCTTGGAAAGAAATGCCAGCATTGCTTGAGAACATGGTTTTGAGCAGCATGTCTTAGAGTGAAGGGCCTTACATAAGAGGACTGCAAGAAATGAGTAGACTGTCATCTCTAAAGTAAAGCAAAGCAAAATTTTTCAATCCCAGAGGAAACCAGCTGTTCAATAGCACTGTAACTTTGAGTCACTCCAACTTGAGGACTCCACAAAAGCTCAATTGTCCATTTGAGTGGATATGGCAAGAAAATATTTTCCTGATTCACATCGTCCATGATTTCTTTTGGAAGCTGGTATCACTAGTGGGAGAGTGCACATTCTAGTAGAGGCCCTGTTCCCTGCCCCTCGTCACTTTTAGAGATGTTGATTCTGAAAAAGACTTTGAAAGCTGTTTTTCATTCTTATGTATTGGCTTTTCCAGTTAATTTTTAGAAATTAAAAATAAATTTGTTCTTATTCAGGGTCTGCAAAATAGTAGTTTTCAAAGTAATATATGAGAAATCTTAATAAGTGGTTTTTGTTAAAGATAAATGAAAGACACAGTGCTTTAGTGTACATCTGAACAGGTTACATACACAAGCATCCTTCAGAATACTGAATGTTTGCAGAAATATCACTTCCAGTGACTACCACTAGACAGTGGAACACAACTCATCTAAGAAAAATTACTCTTGTTGCCAGTTTCTGCATGGCAGGTTGCTTTATTATATGGCCCTACATCTGCCTTAAAGATAGTTCACCAGATAGCCAGTTGAGAAAATATATTTTCAAAATTGAAATTTTATTTTCATGAGTAGTGTTTTTATAAAGAAGAAGAAATCTTTTACTTAGAAATGTTATTTAAAAGTTTAAGGACATTTTAGTAGCACTATATTGTTGATTTGCAAAACAAATGATTACTTCTAATAGTAAAAGTATCTTTGACCATCTTTCCAGGGACTCTCCAGTCACATGTAATGATACATCATGGGCTCTGTTGCCATTCCAAGTCATTGTAATGGAAAGAACGAGACAAAGACTGTGATCCCAGTGGGAGGTCTGCTATTCTTGGCCTTTGTTTTCCTTCTGCTCTTTCACTTCCAGCTATGGATTCTTCTCAGAAGAGTGGAGCAAGGAGATCAACAGCTTTATTGGGTACACAGACAAAATATATTCTGATTCCGATCTTGGACATCTTTCTCTTTTTTAAAAAGGCTGACCTAAATAAATGAGTTGCAAGTAATTCAGCTCCTCATAGAAGACAAAAATGTGAATATTCTATTTAACAAAATTGCATAGAAAACAAAATAGCAAATCAAGCAGTTATGCTTTATTGCAATGCACATAAAACTTTGATTTTTACTTCACTGGAAGTATCTGAAATTCCTCCTAACTAGAGGAAAGATAAGAAAGAAGAGAAAAATGATGTTTTCACATACAAAAATTCATAGACAGAAAATCAAGGACCCTAAAACATTTTTCTATTCATCTACTTAACTGTGAACTCTCAAAATCTTGGCTAGAACACTGAGGAAGGAATATTCATGCTTTAAGGAAAATACAAGATTAGAAGAAAAGGATTTAAATACTCTCATTCAGTACATTTATTTTGTACAATTTGCACGCCTTCTATAAACAAATAATACGTTTGGATGCATACAGCTACTCATCTTTGGCATGTATATATGGGAGTGAGATGTAGCCAACACACAACTGTGCAAATAAGGAACACAATGTTGCTTAGAAATGATGCTTTTCTTTGAAAAGATGAGTAATATTCCAAGATGAAAACAATTAGTATTGGACTCATATCATATTTTTTCCAATGCTTTCAAAAGAACTGGAAAACGAAGAGACATACTACAATAAAATTGTAAAAACAAAAACATGAAAGGAAAATTAGTGTAGCTATTGAGAGCTGAGTATCTAAATTTGGGCTTCTGAGTCTACAGTAAAGCAGCTGTATATTAGATCTACTTTTCCAAAGGGCTGAGATGGCAGCATCTTCTATTAAAACAGACATTTTTGAAAGTGTGATGACCTACTTAATTGTTTTCACCTGGATTTCAGCTCATAATGCTAAATTTGCATGTTCATTAGCCCTTGGGAAAGAAACATAAATTCTCTGCAAGTAGTAGAACATTATGATGAAAGGAAATAAAAAGAGGAAAAATAAATATAGTAGTAAAAAACCCACCCTGCATTTTATAAATCTGAGATGTCATCTTTTACCTCAGTTCTTTTGGCTATCAAGAAAAGCAATGCTGTTGTTTCTCATATCCTTGTTTTTCCAGAATACTACAAGGTAGGATCAGACCTAAATGTGGAACATACTCAAAGGTTCATTTGACTATGGAAGCATCACTGAACCTGACCAATTTAGCCTTCTCCATTCTATGCTCCACATAGGCTGAGTCTTTTGAACAGCCTGTTACCCGTAAACATCTGGGAATATTTTATGCTTTAACTAGTGACCTTCATCTTGGATGCTGAGAATATGCTGTTCAAAGCCAGCAATAGTCCCTACTTGCCTTATTTCCTGAGTTTAAATGCACAGTGATAGAATGTGCTCGATTTAAGATTAATAGAAGTTAACTTATTGCACTAGGACACTGGATGAGACTATAGCTTTCCTTCAGTTCTTTGGGGAAATCCTTTGTAAAAATAAATCATTTCTACATGCATTTTGATTCCATGAATGTATTATAGAACTTTTTATGTACTAACATAACATAATTTAGGAAAACATTAAAATATATGTAATAGATGTATTTTTGCCTGAGGCACAACTTCTTCTTTTTGCACAATATGTTAAGTATGGCCTGATTCACAATCCTTTTTGGCCTTCTGATTGTTACACCATGGCTCTAAATATTCACAGCAAGCAAGAGGAAGCACCATTCTCTAGTGGAATGCATCAGAGGGAGCAAGGCAGAGATCAGATACCAGCATTCCAGAAGAAGATTCCCTGCAAGAAACCTTCTGGCAGTGAGGATCAGGTGTCCCTCCTGTTCTGTAGAAGAACACTTCCACCTCTCTTGATCCTGCTCTAACTGTGCAAATCTGTGCTGTGTAATACAATCTCACGCTATAGACACATAAGTTTGTTTGTTTGGGACTGTTGATTGGTGTTTTGTTTTGTTCTGGTCTTTTGGTGGTTTTTTTGTTTGTTTTTTTTCCATTAATAGTACTGTTTAAGTTCTTTAGTGGTCTTATAGAAGGTCTGGGAGTACAACATTTCCTGCTCCAGATTCCTCCTGAGATCACTCAAACAGAAGGAAAAGGAGACCCTAAAGGTGGGATTGTCATAAATTAGGAAGAAATATGGGGTTCAGAACTAAAAAAAACAAACAAACAAAAAAAAAAGCAAAACAACAAACAAAAAAAACCCACACCAAAACAAAACAAAAAAAACCCCAGTCACAGCTAAATAAAGAACCATTTATTTTTGAAGGGCAGAGAAAAGCAGTGCTGGGAATTGTTCTCTTCTTAATTGTAGAGAAGCATACAGTTTTATACAGCCAGGTTCTTGAAGACTGCTGTCTGCCTACTTATGCGGCTTCATACAGTTGCTTATCCACACTTAGCAGAAGCTATTATTAACACAGTTTGTACAAAAAAACCCCAAAAACATTCAGACAAAAATGCAGTAAACTCTGAAAACAAACATATTATGACTACATGCATATCATTGCCGGCTTGCACTAAATTATTCTAAAAGGAAAGTAAAAATAGTGATTTTCAATATCAGAACAGGACATTAAACAGGGAAAGGAATATTTATTGTGCCTGATTCCTGGCATAATGGCTTAGATGAACTACCAGATAAATGACTGCTGGTCTTGGCTGATGCTCTGACAAAGAAGAGACTTGGCAAAATTTAAATTCTTTCTTGGCTCAAGGTATTTGTACCCAAAACTAGTCAATTCAATTCAGGGTTTGGGACTACTCCTATATTCCTTATTGATGAAAAACTCTTACACAATGTATTATTCCCAGTCTGTGCTTTCTGGAGTGTCACTGTCCAAACTCTGTCACATAGTGGCAGATGATGATTTAGCCTGGTTATTCAAACTCTCATCACCTTTCAGTTCAACATGAAGCATTAAGTGCCTAGGAAACACTAAGTGGTATAAAACATTTCAGATTGTCCTTTTAGTAATACTGGCTACTGTAAACAGCTCAAACCTTCATCCCATTCTCTACAGTAAAGATAACAACTCATCAAGTTTGAAAGAGTTCAATAACCCCAAACCAGTATATTAGCATTATCACCTAAAGTTCTAGCCTTCCTTTAATAAATTCCTGCTCCTGAGGCAATGGCACTTGCTAGAAAAAGCCTAAAGACTGTCTGTGAAGCAACAGGCATTTTCAGCGGCTGATCTAATGACTTACAATGCTTTACCCATGAATGAAGAACTAGCTTAATAACTTCTGCTCTAAAGTAATTCCTTCAGCACTTATTTTTTGCCCATAGCGTAAATATGCAGCAACATGAATCTATTACTGAAATTAACTGTAGACACAGCATTTCTTGTGCATCTGCCACCGAGGAGAAGATGTGAGAATCAACATGTGGCAGATGCTACTTTTGTTGCTTAATGCATTATTGGAAGGTGTTCAAATATCGGGGTGATTAGATATCATATGGAATACAGCAGAACAGAACATATGCAACAACAAAACCTAAGAAAGTGCAATTGTTCTGCAAAAAATCTGGGTTTGCTTTCCCTTTCCTCATAGCAGTGTTTTCCCCAGTTTAATTGACTCATTCTCTCTATAAACCATAGAACAAATGAGCATGTTATTGTGAAGTCTTTTTCTTTTTTTTCCTGACCTTATCTAAACACAAAACTTGAATGTCTTGCCTTTTCTTTTATTTCTTTTTTTCCCCGGGCTTGTGTGGAAATTTGTTCCCTTAATGTGGTGTTTAATGGAGCTATTTTACTGCTTCCTCTAATATGTTTATGGTTTGTTCTGATATGTAGCTAGATTAATAGTACTAAGGGCCCAAGCTGGCCTCCAGGTCACCTATCTAATCTGACTTCCTGCATATCATGAGCTTCGAAGGTTATGTCTACATATTACAAAGCAGCATGATGAAGAGATGCCTGAGCTAACTCCAGAGTCATAAATATTTTTGTCACATCATTATGGCATTCCTCCTGGGATGATTAGCTCTGTTGGAACACTGTATAACATAGCTATACCACTGCTGGATACAAGCTAATATTTTTGCATGAGACCCCAAGGACGTCCCAATGCAGCATATCTCAATATGAGCCTGCTTAACTTATGTTGGCATCCCCTCAATTTCACTTAGTTTCTGATGTTTGAGACAAAATAAAAATAATGCTGAATAAATATTTGTTTTTTAAAATTAATCTTTGCACATCATTCATAATTTTTGTGTTTTGTAATATAATAGAAGATATAAGTGAAAAATTAAGATAAGAAACCCTATCTGAAATATTCAGCTAGAAAAGTCATGACATATATGAGGACAAGGTGATAAGCAGAACATTAAATTATTCCTATTGTTTTTGAAACTTACATAGCAATATGCAGAGGTTTCTAAGAGGACCAGAGCCACGCAATATTTTAAGCTGTACAAAAGCAGTAGCTGACTTTTTACTTCTTCAGGATCTTGCTCTTCATTTGCTTGTTGAAAATAAAATGCAGAACAGTACCATGGGCAAAAACTAGCCTTGAGGCTGTTTGGGATGTCTCCATGGAAAACACGCTAAACTAAGGATCCCAAGAGATCCCTAATTTAATCATTACATCATATATTCACAAATAATGGATCTCAGTGATTTTATTCCTTGAGGAATAACAACAACTTGAAGAAATCCTGGCAGCAATGTGACCTCTTGTTTATTACAGTTCCTATAGATTTTTATTCATTTGCCTGATGTATATTCAGATGTGTTCATTTTGAGGTTAATAGATTTCAAATAAATCAAGTTAACAGAAAGAAAACAAGATAATACCCAGGCTTCACAGGCTTACTCTGCATTAAAGAGCCAGCTCCAGCTGAACAACAATCATCACAAACATGATTGTCATTATTGTGATGGTGAACCAAGACAGTAAATAGTACAAATTTTACTAAATGAGATATAATTTTAAATCTTTGCTTAGTTTTTTTCTTTTTTTTTTTTTCTGAATTAACTTCCTCTTAGCTCTACCTTGCATGATTTAGCTGAGTGGTTCTTTCTGGCTTCTTCACAAACTTTGGGTGAATATGTAGTGGGCTAAAAACATATTATCCATATTTCAAAAGAAACACTTCTTTTTCTATATACAGCCTAATAGGGTTTGTTTGCTTCTATTATGCAGATACAGATATGTGCTATTGTTTTGATTTTGACCTATGCTTCTCCTATCATCCTTGAGCTCACAATCATCTATAACTTTCATACCAAAGGGCAGTAGTATCAATGCAGGAAGTCACTCCACTTTTCACCACATTCCACTTAAGCCATTGGTAGTCATACCATAAAGGGTAGTAAAAGGGAGAGCAAACAGTTACAAATTCACATGTAAGAATCCGTAAATGAATCACAAATATGATTTGAATGTAATTGGAGTTTGAGACTGGTTATAAATGGGGCAGTTTCTCCTTGGTTCTTTATTCATAACAAATATATGTGATCACTAAATGGAAAATATTTTTTTAGAAAATAAACAACGTCTTTGTGAATCTTTGTGAATGAGAAATAATAACAAAATATGTAAGTCTGGAACTGATGAGTTTGTTCTTAGGTTGCTTCTGTTCCTTCTTATATGCCATTTGCCTTCTGATTTTCAGTAGTTTTGTCCCTTTTCTGCCAGCTGAAATTTTATGCCACATGCCTGTTCTCCCCCTAATCAGCCATTATGGAATCATAGAATCATAAAAGACCTCTAAGATAATCAAGTCCAATGATTATCTGACTGTCAACTCCATCATTAAGTCATGACCCCTGAGTGCCACATCTACATCTACTTATAGCGGCAGGTACAGTCCCACCTTGAGTCCTGGATGCAGCTTGGGGTGTGACACCAACACAGAATATAGTGGGGCAATCACCTCCCTCTAGGTACAAGGGCTTGACCCAGGTACCGTGGATGTTGATGTACTTCAAGTTCTCCTACAGCAGCTCTTTGCTGTTGTTGTCTTCCCTACAGGACAGTGGTTGGTCGCTGCTTTCTTCCCTTTGTGAGTCTCTTGGCCTCTGTTATCTTCCCACTGCTTTTCCCTCTCGGCCAAGGCCCCTGCTTTGGTGTCCAGTGCTGCCAGCTCTGCCTGCTGAGTGCACTGGGGTCCAGCTGGCTTGTGGCACGCTGGGGCAGCAGGGGCACTGCAGGACAGCTGCCTCTCTCTCTGCCCTTGCTCTGTTGCTGTTGCTGCCATTGCCACAGCTGCGCTTTAGGCCAGGTCCCACTGGTCTGTGGGGGTCTTTCCCCCAGTGTAGTGGGTTCTGATCTGTAGGGCTGGGCCATGGACTGTGGCTGTGCACAACTGAAGGTCCAAGCATTCTGCCGGCGTCTTGCATGTGAGGGACACAGGGAGCGTCTCTTCTCTAGCACTCCGGCTTTTGTCTCTGGCATGTTCCCCTTGAATCAAGCCTTGGGAGCTGCAGACTTGTTATTCTTCCTTGGCCAAGGCCCCCTCCTCGATCTCTGGTGCTGCCAGGACTGTTGCCCCTCTTGTCCACTGCCCACTGAGGGTATGGATGTCCAGCCAGCTTGGTGAGGGGCTGGGAGGTAGCAGAGGCAGTGCAGGGCATCTGCCTCATTCTGTCCCTGCTGCTGTTGTCTGTTCACAGAAGGCAGGAGAAGCTGCTTGTCTTTGTTCTCTGCCACCTTCTGTTGTCTCTTGTGCCTGCGGCGCAGCTGCCTGTGGTCCACTTGCAGGCAGGAGGAGGAGGAGGAGGGAGGATAAGGTGCTGGCAGCATGGGATGGAGACAACTGCCATGGCACACAGCAGTCCCCTTTGTCCTGGCAAGCCCGGCTGCATCTTTTGGTAAAAAATCTGTATATTAATCAGTCTGCTTACCTTCTCCTCAAAACAGTTTCCTGGGCTGGAAATTTAGTTAGACTTGATCACCAAAAGATGGAAAACACAAGGTAAATACTAGATTGTGTATATTCATAGTGGTTTTGTTTATATATGATCTTGAATCTGAAGTTTGAGCACAGACAGATTAGATACCCATGCATACACAAAGAGAACATAGTTTCTGTTGTTAAGATACCATGCCATTTTAAATTCATTAAATTTGGTCCTAAGTGTTTGCTTCCAGTATGTAAGGGAAAGGTTTTTTTGGTTGGTTGGTTGAGGATTTTTATTGCAATTTTCCAGCATGGGTTAGGGTTCTTTTCACTTTAGCTGTATATAATTGAACTTATAGTTAAAAGCTAATGTTCTTCATTTGGATCCTCTACATCCAAATAATTTTCTATAGGCATTGAGTTCATCAATAGGGAATCTCATGTTCTGCAGGATGGTTTGCAGTGAAATTATAGAGAAGTCCCATTTCAAAGAGTGAGAGGAAAGTCAAAGCAGCAGATATTCATTACCTCATTCCATCTGCATTTTGAAGGAAGAAAATGTCTATTTCTGGTCAGCTTGATATAGGAAGCAAAGCAGTATGTAAGGGCTGCTGGAGTATGGAGGGAAAAGAGACACCAAATATCATTCATGTCAAGTCCATTGTTTGATGCATGCTTCTTTTCCTTTATATCTTTGCATATTCATATAATTTAGGTTTTATCTACATGAACATGACATCCAGTTGTTGAACTCACAGTCAGTTTTCCAAAACTTCTGATTTACATCCTGAATATGTAGCTAGTTATCCTCTAATCTTACTCATTTAGTAAATAGTTACAATGTTTTTAATAACTTCAGGTCATGTGTTTGGTCAATATTGTCTCTGTAACCAACAGGAAAAAAAGTCATCCATAAATTAAGTATTCCATAGCTTTCAGAAATGTTATTTCTGAAGACTTGTTGTGTAGATTTTCATTCAACAACTTGGATGCTCCTAATTCTTGCACTGTACATTAATCTATTTTTAAATTGTAGTCTCAGGGACTCAGGTACCTCAGCAGGGACATATCTGTGCTTTCTTTGGTTCCCAGTGGTCACAGGCTAGTGTAATAAGATATTGCTTGCCATAAAGGATAGTACAGTATTTGGAGAGGTTTTTAAATGAGCTATGAACTTAGCCTCCTGTAGGTTCTTCTTTGGCTAGAAAGATGAGGGGAAAATAATCATTAAGAGATGTAAAGTTAATAAAAAGCCAAACCAAAAGGTGTCAGCATTTTCTTAGAGAGTGAAGTTGGGAGTTCAGGTTCTTTTAATACTTTGTGAGGAAGGCAAGGTAAAAATACTTGTGTTACAAGCTTGTTTACAGAAAGTCGGCTAACACTAGTAATTTTCATGCAACTATTTACTGAGACTTTCATGCTTAGAACTTGAACTCAGATGGATTTTTGTATCTTCCAGAGTATTGGAATGATGCAGGGCTGAAGAGATACACAGTGCAGTCACTGTATGTGCGGATCAGTTTCACAGAAGCAGGACTGTGCCATTAAATAAGTGAGGTACCATATTAAAACAACCAAAAAATTGTCCCATAAGTAAAGTTCTGTTTTTTCTTTACAATATGCTAAAACTACACTTCTTTTTTGTCTTTTTTTTTCTGTGTGTTCTGTCTCCTAGTACTCATTCAGAAACTTTAACTTGCAACACAAAATAGAAATTGTTGCTTTCACTCCTATGAATGAGTTCACCTACCACTGGGTTTTGTACATGTGAATGAACAAAGACCAAAAGCTTCCTTGTCTTCTCTTTCCAGCAATGAGTCTATTTAGCATTACTGCCTCTTACCTTGCTTCCTTGACTCTTTCAGATCACTGCACACTCAACAAAACTGTCACTGCAGAGTACTTTGTGGTGAATATAATCTCATTCCAACAGCATATGCAAGTTACACTGAAGGCAGGGAGTGACAGGAAAAAGAACCTCCTCAGATCCAGGTCTCTAAACACAGACCTCTGTGACACAGTCAGGAGACAGCCCTGTGTGGTTCAGCTTATTGAGGTAATCATTCATTATTATAGCAAACACTTGTACAGCTGAATCAAAGTTACATTTGCTTTCTCAAGAAGCTACTCAGGTTTAGTTTATGGGTTTATCCAAATATTGTTGTAGGAAATGTTCTTCACTTAAAAATCCTCTCCATGACCAGAAGGGTGCATTGTCTGCACAGGATGAATTACTGCCAGACTTGAGACTGTGAAGACACATACCATGTACCATGGGTGGAGCCTGGCTAAGTATTTCAGTGTTGAAATAATGGCATAAGAAAGGCATCTTTTGACTGCCTATTGTAACAGTGCATACCCTCATGTGGAAAGCATTTTTACACCCTATTCATCAAACAGAAAAGCCTCCACTGACATTGTAAACAGAAAGATTTTAAGAACCTCACACAAGAAATCTGGCTGTAAAAGTTTATGGTACTGCTGAAACTCCTGTTGATGTCATGTTGGCAGCCATGGAAGTCATGTTGACTTCCTCAGCATCTGGTGCTACCACACTTGATCAGGTCAGTGGTGTCTGAATACACTAAGAAAAGGAAGACCACTTCTGTCTTGCCCTAGGGATGACAGTTTAGAAGCTTTAGGGATATGGATCTTAGAATTAACAGTGCAGAATTGAAAAAAAAATCAACAAAATCAACCAACTGACTGCAGGCAATGTCCAACAGTTAACTCTGCTCTGGAAATGAAGAAAATAGGAACATTTCATATAGAAAGCTTGTAACTGCAAAGATAAGACATGAGAAGCTTTATGATGCAGAATCTGAAGATCAATATCCTTCTGAATTCATTATTATTTGTTTATATGTTGTTGGAGACATGCATAGAGTTCATATTCTGTAACTATACCAACTAAAAGATTTGAAATCAAATAAGCAATACATAGACTTCTTCAAAGACAAACCAAACTGTGGTCCAATGCAATTTTCAGTGCCGCTATTATTTTTATTTAACTCATATGTTGCACCCAACTGATATGCCCTGCAAGATCACTATCAATGTTCCATCAAAAATTATTTCCCAGTATTTTTGCACAGCTGTTCAAACTATAATTTATTCTCAGAGGACAAATATAAAAAGGAAATTAATCTAGAAATACTGAAACTTTACCATATGCTATGGTTATTTTGACATAACTTCATTTGCCACCACAGAGATCTATTTTTCAAAGATTCATGAACACGTCATGAATATCTACAGGTCAGAAAACAGCCAGCTATTATTGTGGGAAATTACATGGTTTGTTGATTGCTCCAATAATATTCAGCTGAGCTATTGGTTAAAATGGTTTCCAGAAGTAAGTTCTACTTGAGTCTGTTTTGCAGGCAGAAAATATAGTCCTACAAAAATAAAATCATTCTTTGTCATAAGGCTAAAGAAGATATTTTGTCTTGTGGTCATACAACTGGCTTTTATAACACTTGTCCAGCTGTTTATAAGATAGCTCCTTCCCTGCAAGCTGGCATAAATCTGTGCTCTGTCTACTTGGTAGCAAGAATTATATACAGAGCCATATCTGAGGTATTAAAACATGGGAAAAGAACCTTTATGTATATAAGAAGGCATATCAGTGGTAGTTAGCAGTGCTTTTATTATTTAAATTTTTATTAAATCTGCTGTAATGAGATTGCTGTAGAGTGGAGGCTAAATTAATGTTTTGCTGATTTGGCACAAAACACTAGTGTCTGGATCGTATTAGGAAAAGTACTAGGAAGGCCAGCTGAGGAGAGGATTCATCATTCAGACCTGAGAGTGTTTGGGGCATAAACATGTCTGTATTTCATAGAGTTCATGGCAAAACATGTGTCCCGGCTCTGCCAAGGCTTATTTCCTGTTTCTAAAACATAGCTGCAGGATAGTTAAGTGTGGAATATTGGCCTGATGGGTCATCAGCTGGCTGTGGAAGACAGGTTGGTGTAGTTTGATTCCTCACACATTAACACCATCCTGCACAGGATGTCATTCTGGCCCCTTCTTCTTGCCTGCATACACCTAAGCCAGATGCATTCAAAAGGCAACTTTCATAAATTAGAAACATTGCACATCCCCATGAAAGCTAAGATTTGAAACAGGAGATAATGTGGCTGTTGTTTGCAGTAAATCCAGTATGAAAAGTAGTTAATGCATTTCTGCTTATGTGTCTTTTTCTTAAGCCTTCTAAAAGAAAGAAACTTCTGTTCCATCAGAAGTGCTGCAAACATGTATGAAATTACCTTTGTCATCTCTATGCAGCAGATAATTCTTATGAATGCTGCATCAGACCCTTAACATGTGAAAGAGTAAAAGATATTCAGATTTTAAACATTTGAATGTAACTTGGGTTAAATTAAGCAGCAGATATCAGATATCCCACAAAACCAATCTAGAATTTCTAATTATTTTCCAATTACATTTATCATTACCTTCTGGAATGTGAAATGAAATTAATTGGAGTAGGTCAACAGTCAAACTACTAGTTCTTGAGAAAAACCAATCTTTCTCATCTAACTCAAGCATTAAAGAGGGTCATTGAGTGCACTTTTGAAAAACATTTCAATACTCTTCTATTTAAATTTATTTTACAATTAATCACTTCATTTGTGAAACTGAGTTTCTTAGAACCTTATTTTTCACTTATGTCTTCATGTAAGTCTCTATATGTTTCCAGAGTTACGCATATGTCTGGTATAAGCAGATGTAGCTATAGCTTCCTGCAAACAAGCTTGCAGAGTACAGCTTGGTACAGAAAGCCAGGTTTTGCAGATTTTTCAGTGAAGCACAAAACATTTCAGAGACAATACCTAAATTATTACTGTAAGACTTGCATTATTCATTATTAAATTTATACACAAGGTCTTTGTTCATATAATTTCTGCATGTTGTGCTAGCAAAAGAGAAAATAATCCACTGTCAAGGAATTTAGATCCTCATTAAGCTTCTGTATTGCTGAAGAGGTAATGTTATTATGTTGCTGCAAAAAAAAGCCATGTGAATAATTTTTTTCTGTTAGTTTAATCCAAACTGATCTGGAGCAAAACAAAAGAAAGCCAAACTGGACCAAACCAGAAATGCAAACAAACAAAGAAACAAACAACCACCACTGCAATAAAACATTCTTAACCCAAGCCATTCATAGAGTTAAGATTTATATAGATTTGAAAGTAGAGAGGAAATTCTGAGGCAATCACCTCAAGTTTTCATAGAACGTAATCTCTAAGAAACTTTGATTTATTTGGGTTAGAGCACAAGGTATATAATTGCTCATTGTTTAGATTACAGGGAGAGGTAACTTCTTGTGTTGCAAACTTTGAGTACAGGGGACAATTATGACTAGGCAAGTGTTGAAACCTGCTCAAATAAAGGCAAGAGTGCAGAGAATACAGCTCCTCTTGTGGTTCTCTGTTAATTTTAACTTTGCTTTAAGTGATGTAGTGTCATCAGTATTTTTAATAAAAAGTTAAAGGCAATTCTCATTCATATAACTTACGTAAAAGTAATCAACATATATTTAGTAAACAGATCTCATGTAACTTCTAACATATGTTTTATGTGTCTATGTGTATGTACAGGTACACCTGCACCCACATTTATACAGATCTAAGGGAAATTATTAATTTCTGTGTCTAATAAAATCCTGGTACATTTTCACAAAAATATTTTAGATCCAACATGGACTTAACTCTCTGAATTTACTAGATTTGAGATATTAGAATCTATTTTAATTTTAAGAGGCTTTTCTTTGCTTGCCATAAACTACTGCATAAACTTGAATAAGGACAGAATCTCCAAAAGAGGAACAGAAGAGAACACTGCCAACAGCCTTGCTAGCCAAGGCCTTTAGGAAAGTTTGTTTGGGAAGATGAACACTGTTATCTGAGCCATACATATTGGATACTAATAAAATACATTGTCAGCTTGCCATGAGTCAGGCTGGGTGTAAGACAGCGGCCAGAAGAATTTTAGATTATAAAATATTCACTTCTCTCCTCATTTTCCTACATAGTTTCACAAGCTGGCACAAAGAATCAAGACATCATATTCCATGATTCCTGTGCAACACTAAGTATAGTTTAGTTAATAATTCAGAAGTCATGCTAATTTGAGAACAACTTGGATTAGTAATATGTGCACTGAACATCACAAAGATCTTGTCTAGACAAATATTCTCAAGAAATATAGGGCAAATCAATTAAAGTTAATAATTTAATATACAGGTGCATCCAGATTTTTTTTCCTTTCGACTCATATTCAAGGGCACAGTGGTTTTATTTCAGTTTAGGCTAATCCTATACAAAATAAATAAAAGCATCTTTATTTCTCTTACATCCATATTGTAAGAGGTCACAAATAACAGAAAAATCTATTCATATTTTGTGCATTAGCTGTGGTTGATTCCTCCTAACTTTTCCTTTCCTCTTTTGATAAGACTAATCATAATTTTTGCACCCTAATCCAGTGCACGATTTAGGTACTTGATCACTGCATTGATTTCCAGGTGTACCTGTAAGGTATGTTAATTAGAAAAGTCTCAGGAAAAAGAAAATCTAGCAAAGTCTACAATAGAGCTCTCCTCCAGAAGATCTTTTTTTTCCATTTCTGCAGCACTGGTATAAAATGTAACTCTGTGAGCAATGAGTACAAGTCTTAGGCCTGCTTGAAATAACAGCAGAACAGGTAATTTTCAGCAATATGTTTTGTATTACATTGGACAGATGTAATTTTAATATCATTTAGCAATTATGCTAGAGAGAAAAAAGACAGCTAGATGCAAAAGAGGGGCACCAAGGGGCAGAAACAAGGTGAACCAGGGAATAAAAAAAATAATAGATACAGACGAGGGTCAATCTCTTGGTTTTGCCCAGTCAAAGGAAAAAAGCAAGGAGAGTGATGAGGAAAGGAGCAGAGTCATAGAGAGGGCAGGAAAACTAGTGTAGTTAACTCTGTATGTTGGAACTGTACCCTTAATCCAAGAATGTCAACCTGAGTTATCAAGAGTGAAGCGTAAACAGAAGTCCTACCAAAATTCAACCTAATTTAGAAGAACAAATATGTTTTTCAAGAATATTTTTTTTCTTGCAGTTTCCATCCCCCTTATTTTAGGGTTTTCTGTTTCCATTCACATTGTATTATTGCTTGAAGAGAGGAACACAGTCAAATAGCAAAATGGGAGATGTTCTCTGATAAATTATATGTTTTGGACTTATAACAGGAATTAATAACTTAAATGACTTGATATCGAAAGCAGACATTTAGTTTGCAGTTTGGTCACAAGAAAATCAACTCCAGTAAAGGGCACTGAAGATACTGTTCTGTTCTAGTACTCTCCAGTATATACCTCATATCTATATTTGAATTACTGCTAGTGATTCTGTTAGTAACTGGAAATCAGCAGTTTCCTACACATTGTTATTTTCCTTCTGACACATAACTTTTCACTCTTTTTATAAGTTTAACATGCAGCTAATGTTAAACTGTCCTGTTCTTATCTAAGGATGCAGCTTGATGTTACAACTAAATTGATCTAACCATAAACTGCTGTCAGAAAAAGCAATCTTGCTTCCTCTTTGCTCCCACCAGCTTTTTATTTCCACCCCTTCACTCCACTTTGCACTAGCAAGGTTTATTTTCTCTTTTTATTTTCTCTGTTTTTTTCGTTTCTCTTTTTCTTTTTGTGATTTTATTTCCTTCCTGTCTTTTTTTTCCTCTCTCTCTTCTTGTGTCCCTCCCTGACTCTCCTCCTCCTGCCCTTCCTCTTCTTTTCTCTTTTCCTTCCTTCTGCCACTTCCGCCACTTTCTTCTGCCACTTCCTTCCTTCCTTCCTTCCTTCCTTCCTTCCTTCCTTCCTTCCTTTCCTTCCTTCCTTCCTTCCTTCCTTCCTTCCTTCCTTCCTTCCTTCCTTCCTTCCTTCCTTCCTTCCTTCTCTTCCTTCCTTCCTTCCTTCCCTTCCTTCCTTCCTTCCTTCCTTCCTTCCTTCCTTCCTTCCCTTCCTTCCGCCACTTCCGCCACTTCCGCCACTTCCGCCACTTCCGCCACTTCCTCCGCCACTTCCTTCCGCCACTTCCTTCCTTCCGCCACTCTTCCTTCTGCACTTCCTTCCTTCCACCACTTCCTTCTGCCTTCCTGCCACTTCCTTCCTTCTGCCACTGCTTCCTTCTGCATTCCCTTTTGCCCTTCCTTCGCTTTTCCTTCTACTTCCTTCGTCCCCTTCCTTCTGTCACTTCTACCACTTCCTTCTGCCTCTTCCTTCCTTCTGCTACTTTCTTCTGCCACTTTCTTCTTTCCTTCCCTTCATCTTTCTCTCTCCTGCCATCTGTTTTTCCCAAATGGAGGCAGGGCCGAGGTGCGGGCCAGGCCAGAGCCTGAGGAGAGGTGTAGGCACATGGGATGCAGGAGGGATGCCCGTGCCTCTGATCCCCCTGGAGCAGCAGCAGGAGCCGGTTCTGGATGCCAGCAGAGGGAGCGTCCAGCTCTCCTTCGCCATGGCCACGTCCCAGGGACTTCAGGGACTGAGCAATACGTGCAGAACAGGTTTGAATGGAAAAGTCCTGTCCCGTCTACTACAACATCAAAATGGGGATTTAAGACAGCCAGTCGTTTAAACTGAATAATTGCTTTCCCCTTGCCCTCATAGTAGATTTCATACTAGTCAAATAGAATAATCACTGTTTATTTAACCATTTGGTCAGAATTCACATCTGGGACGTGCTGTAAACAGACATGAAATCATTTCTGAAGAGCAAAGAGGTAACAGACTAACAGCTTTGAGAGAGCCAAAAGCAGCCGTGCAACTCTTACAATTTCCATAAAGCAAATAAATTTATGTAAGAAAATACATGCGACCTAACACAAATAAAGCAACGTTCACGCTAAGTCAGGAAAGCCAAATGCTAAGCTTTAACTTCCCTAGTTTTAACTCTTCACGTTGTATATCCTGTAGTTTTTATGGTAGACCATAAATAACAAAATGATACATTAAGATTTCCATTTAATAAGGAAACCAGGAATAGAAAATAACACATGTACAACTTGGCCAAGTAAACACTGTGGAAGCAGTCTTAAATTTTAGTGTTTCCTGAGTCTGGATTGAGGATGTTTTAGATCCACATCTGGATCAAATGATGTGACTTGAGCTCTTCTCAGACATGAAACTGTAGTATAAGATTCATTTTTACACTAGTATAACTCCACTGCACTGCTTTGGTTTTGGTTTGGCTTGATTTTTTTTTTTCAAATTTGGGGAAATTTACTGTATTTAGATTGAAAAGAAACAACTGTAAATTTTACCTGCAGAGTAATAATTTTTAAATATAGTATCACACTGAAGAAACAGGTGAGAAGGTGAAGAAAAAAAACCACATCCTGAATAAAATTGAGGTTTTTGAGATAACCATGTTTGAACAAGAATGTGCAGTTGATTGCAACTGATAATGATCTGTCTTGCATGAAATGATACCAGGACTACTACATCAGTTGTAAGTAAATTGTTCTATATTTACACAAGCACAAGTGTGATTAAACACCTTTGGTCACATTTAAAATATAATATCATATTTTTCCAGAGCCTACTTTCTAGACAAAAACATCTGTTTTGCCTTTTTGGTACTCATAGCAGACAACTTCAGTTCGCTTATTATTTGTATAAAATACCATTATCTTTTTGAGACCCCAGCTGGAGTCTCTGGAATGTGCACCTCTCACTTGGCTTAGAATCCTGAGCTTTGAAAATATCTACAGTCACATTTAAAGAGAGAAAATGTAGGTGCCCACAAGCATTCTGTGTAGATCACTAATTGTAGATCACTTATATTTGAGGCCTACGGTAACAAAGGAAAAACCAAGCTGTGTCTGTTGTACACTGTAAAGCATCCTATGCAGGTAACAGTCTTCAACAGCTGCAGAATGCCTAAAAGAGAGTCAAAATCAGTTTTAAACCTTGCAGTATTCAGAGTAGGCCTGGTTATGGTGATGGCCTCAGACATGTTGTCACAACCCACCCTGGCACATCAGACTTTCCTCAGAGAGTCAGATGAGGAGGATTAGAAGAAAATTTATCTTTCATCTTCCTAGTCCTTGCCCACCTGGACTCCAGATGCACTGCAGGGGGGAGGATTATTTGTTCTAAAGCCTGTGGAGGTTTATCCCTTGGGCCTTGTAGGGTGGTGTCCAGAAGATGGATCTAGTAGGAGGTGGATGAGGATTCTGGGGCTGGGACTGCACCAGTGTACTCCAGTGGTTTTTCCACAGTTGCACATGGGGCAGCTACCTAAAGTATCTAGATTTCACCACAGCTTCCAAATTCCATTAAAAAAAATATTAATTAACTGCCAGCTTCCCTACGAACCATTTCAAGCCAATTTAGATGACTGGTCAATATTCAAGTAACTTCAAAGTTCCATTACAGGGTTTACTTGATGCCACTAAATAATAGTTCCGGATGCAGTTAAAAATCAATATGTAAGCTAATGTATAGTAACATAAGAATTACATAAACTGTGATTGAGAAGGAAAATGCAGTTACTGGTAGCCAACACAAGCAACAGAGGAAAGCGATATCACATAATTTCAGGTTATGTGTTGGTAAGCTCATTGTCAGAGTACAGAGACTAACAGAATGAGTTTCCTGGAGACTCCAGCATCAGATTGCAAGAGCAGATGTGACAGACCCCTCTAAGAAGGACACACATCCTACCTGGAGTGGTGAGCCCAGTTTTTCTGCTTCCGCCAACACGGTTTCCTCTGGCAGGAAGACAGCACCTACAAAGGGCCCTCACCACCTATTGTTACCTGATCTTGCCAGGTTATCAACTGTGTTACGAATTCTATTTTTATAGTATTTTTCCCTTTTTGTGCATTTTTAATATACACTTCAAATATTCTCTGCAGTACTACCAGAGCAGAGATCACTAAAACAGAGATCCCCTACTTTATTATTTCCACTAGTAAGCTATTACATGGGTCATTGTCCAGCTGCGCAGTACAGCCTGATTTTAGTTGCTTGCAGTGTGGCAAGTCTACCCAGAACAGACAAAATAGAAGAAGTTGTACTTAATTACCCTTTGAAAACTGATTTGGAACCATAATCACCTATTTACGGCTTTCTGATAAGATTGCAGCTAATGAAGATACATTGTTTGTCATGCTTTCTGAAAAGTCTTGAAAAGCTGAAACTGGCTTGTTCAGCAAAAGAGCAAGTGGAAGACAGAAGGAAAAGAAGTATTTTAAATATACAATTGTTTCAGGACTTCATAGGGCCAGTGTTTTGGAAACATACTCTGCATTAGTCTCTTTCTTCAAAAAAAATTGATAGGAGTCCAAAACTACAAACTTTTATTTTTAAAAATATGTCTTTTTTAGATCACTTAATATAATAAAAAATTTAAACAGTTATTAATAAAGAAGTGCCTCTTTTTTTCTCCCTCACAGACAGAGAGGATTCATTGGCCTCAGCCTCACATTCAATATTCTATCAGTGTGTTTTTGCATCTACCATAACAAACATGCACATAATAAACAGAAAAATGTTACAAGAATGGGGTCTTGCAGAGAAACTGTCAATTGTAATGACCAATTTTTAGTGATCTCCAGATAGGAAACAAATAACATACATAGCACAAGTATACTTCCAACCATGAAATACAGGACGCAGGTAAATTATGAAATTATGAAGTAAAAGGATCTGTGCTGCAGAAAGAGATATTTGGTGGGTTTGGAGTTGGTCCATATATGTGACGTTTAGCACTAAAGGTGGAAGGAGTGTTAAGTCATTTCAACCACAATGTTAGACCAAGGCTCTGAATTTCAGGACTCAAGAAAAGGTGCAGGGTCTTGAAGATCTCAAAGGACTTTCTCTAGAGGCAATCTGACAGGTCATCACTGCAACCGTCACAGACATAGTTCACAATTAGCAAAAGGTGGATTATTAAGGGCCCATGTCTGTGGCTAGGAAAAGCACTGGTTTTCGTTATCAGGTTTTTTACCTTTCTTGGATGCCCTTGACATTCAGGGAGGATTTTTCAACTTTGTTTCAGTCACTATTACAGTAGCAGAAAATTCAGACATCAGATGATGTCAGACCGGGTGTGACAAAGTAGAAATTTTCCACTCCAGTAATCAGAAAAGAACTGGGATCAAATACTCAAGCACGTTTATAATTTGTAGGCATTTCATATTTTATTTTATGTAGTAAAGGGTTAGTAACTTCACTAAAAGTAAAATTTATTAATGGGAGACCTTTCGGGAAAAGAAAAGTTTTAAAACTCCTTTAGGTTTCCTTTGGACAAGATGCTAACATGGGATATTTCAACACATTTTTACCAATAAACATGTGAGAACAAAGGATTAGGACAGTTCTCAGCTTGCATTCCAACTGGAATATAGCTTTTATCACTAACCAAAATGTATATTGTAAAAGAATTAAATTGGTTATCCTGGACATCCAGTGAATATTTGTAATAGAACTGCCTGTTCCATAAGTCCTTCTCAAATTATTGTTTTACCAAAAACCCCATTATTTTTCTTTGCTTTGAAACTCCTGCTATACCAAGTTTTCTTAGAGTCATGTCATAATCCATTTTTATAACAGAAATCCCTATGGAAAGCAAGAGGAAATTTCAAAAGCTCTTTATTTCAACAGAGTTGGCTCATCATAAGCAATTGTCTGAAGTACAGTTATTTGAGTTATCTTAAGGCCAGAACCTTAGTAAACACGAAAAAGGGCTATAACTAAGTTTATATTAAAGTATCTTGTTTGCAGAATTATGTTTTGTTGCCAAACCTGGCATATCTTGTAACTGCTGGATGATTACCCAAGAGAACTCAGTCATTAAACTGAATTTTCCTATGCTCACTTTTTCATTTATTTGTGCCAAAACCCTTAATCTGAATCTACCTAAACTCATAGGAATGCCTGTCGAGGAACAGATTAATGCTTTTTAATTCCCCCTTAATATATTGTCCAAACCTGTTTTGACCCTGAAGGCAAATACAGCTGCCCAAATCAATATCAGATTCACCACCAGGTTTGTCATTCCTGGCTGGTGACCCAGAGTGGCTGTCAGCAAAATAATCACTCATTTGCTGAAACTTTTAAAAAATTGGAACCTTAAGTCCATATCCTGACCTGTTTAAATGACAAAGGCACACATTGCTGTGTTGACTGGACTTGGTAGTTGCGCAACATGAAGTTAGATCAGGAGTCCCTAAGGAGGGGAAGTGGGACCAAGAACAAATAGAAAGGTATAATTTAAGTTCTTTCAGAGTAGATTTTAACAAATTAATTTTAAATGTGGTTGCAGGAACATGCATTCATTTCTGGAAAGGCGTATTCCTGTAATTTGTGAACTCCTCAGTGGCTGAACGCAGCCCATGGTGGATGAGCCGTACTTGCAGCATCAGCTGTCCCTGAGAGGAGACCTCAGCACGCCCCAATCTGATCAGGAAGTGGGGAGAAGGACATCAACTCCACCTCCTCAACTTTCTTTCTGAGGTGCAGATCATTGCCAGTCATCACCTTCAGTGGTCACCCTGCTGACCACTCTACCTGTTTATCCCATGAGCAAGCACAAGGTGAGCAATTGCAGCCCTTCATTTCCACTCTGCCTTGCTAAATATGAAATCGTCCAGCCTGGTGTGCAGGGCTGACACTATTTGCCCAGTCTCAAGGACCTCAAAGACCATCCACTCACACTCGAGTAGATGCAGCTGGGAGTATGGTGATTTTCTTAGAAAGGCTGCTCTTATTTGCTGAATGATAGGAGAAGGAGGCTCTACCAGCAATAGATCATCCATAAGAAAGTTTTGAAAATTTAAAAATATATACATTTTATATATTTTATATAAAATATTTAAATTTATATATTTGGTATATAATGGTGTTCGCAATTTTTTTTGCATCTGGTCAGTTGTCTATGGTTTGTATCTTTTCTGTACACATCTAGCAGGATTATAGGAAATTAGCATAATTTAATGTCACAGTTCCATAATCCTGTATTAGAAAATAATTTTTTATAAAAAATACAATCATGTTCATAAACACCCCACTGACTTATGTTATAAAATAAATTATTTTATGCATTCTAAAAATTATATAATAAATTCTAAAAATAACATTATGAGAAAAAAAATGTAATATAAAATTTTTCATTTGGCAATTACTTATTTAGAAGGGGAACAAATGTATGCTGTTTCACAGGTAGGTATTTATGGGTTGTTCTTCCAACTTCCCTGGGACTTCCTATTTATACAATGATCCTTGTTGGGAAAGTTTGCACTAGGTACAACATAATATTTTCAGTCTTTGCTACCTTTTTATAGTATCATTAAAGACACAGATGTTAAAATAAGTTATTAATATACTATAATTACAGATGCTAAAATTGAATTATACTAAATCATGAATTAATTCTTTTCATTGTTATGAAGGATACTTCTAATCAAAAATCTGTCCAATGTTTTACGAACCAGTCAAAAATATTCTGTGGATTGTTTTGCACCACCCTTTTTTGGCAACCAAGGAATGAATAGTGACTTAGTACTTAGACAAATATCATGGTAACATTGTGGTGGTATTAATAAAATTATTATTTAAATTATTGATATAAATTCAGCTATGGAACTGCAGCTGTTAAACCCATGGCCTTTAAACATATAAGAGACATATTGCCAGTAGTCAGAATTTCGCAATCACTTTGCTAACTACTAATTTTTGCACAGACAGATAATGCCAATTCAGGTGCCAATTCATACAATGCCCAATTCACTTTTGCTTTTGGGCACTGTAACACGGTTTAGAGCCAGACTTTCATACAAGCAAACAAATTATGATTAACTCTTTCCTGTGCTGAGATCCCTGCTAACATTCAGATATATTCCTTTTCCCATGGACATAGAAGTTTATTCAGAAATCACTTTTTATAAATTATTAGAATAAATAAAGTCTAGCTGTCCTCTGATATATAGCATAGATGAATGGACCAAGCTGCATTTGCACCTGCTGCAAGTGGTTGTCTCTGAAATTTAGTGGTAAAGGGAGAGATGTTTCAGGAAGGAGAAATTATTTCAGGCCTTATCAGAATTAGTACCTTCAATTAGTGCAGGTTTAATAGTCCTTGTTTCCCAAGACGTGGGTTAAAGTGATAGATTTGAAGTGTTCCCAAATATAATACAGATTTAAGACTTCCAAAGAAGAGGAACATTTCTGAATAGAATTTGTATTAGGGCTATTTTGGAATTTTCTTTCAGGATGATTTTTTTTTTTCCAAGAAAAACTTCATATTTTGATTTTAGAAAATTGCAGTTCTTAAGATGAGAGTGGTAATTTCCAGCTTTGCAAATTGTTCTGGGGAGGATATGGAAAGAGGCAGGAAAGAAAGGCTTCCAGCGCTGAGAGCCTGGAAAGCCTTGGAGGCTGGCAGCCTCTGCTCAAGGTCCCATGTTCAGCCCCCTTTTGACTGAGCTTCCGGGCCTTGCCTGCTACCAGTGGGTGAACATTTCCAGGCTTCCAGATTCTGCTGTGGGGAAGAAAGACAGCAAGTATAGAGCAGTCCTTGTATTTAAGTTTGTCAAAAAGAAAAGGAAAATTAATTTAAGAGATAAGAATTTTGTGGAGGTTTTATGACTTGGAATAAAAATTTCACTGCTTCTCAATCCAGGTTTAATTTTAATTAAGCAAAACTGAAAAATCCTGTCTTTCAATAAATAGGTTGAGTAACACTTGAATTTTATTCCTACTGCAATTTTCATAAGCCTTTCTATACTCATAGAATGTTATTCAACTTTGTGCTATGCTTGCTGTACAAAAAGTAGCTTATAGTCTGATGACATTTACAGAAAGGAACAAAGTCCTATTTTTGTTAAAATGTAACTAGAAGCCAAGTCTGCATATGATAAATGTGGGTGGGAAACTAGCTTTCCAGAAATTTTAGTCATGTTTAATAAGACACACATGAAACCTTTATTGTATGAACACAAGGAACCTGGGAGAAAAAATGGGTGAAGAGCTGCTAGTCCAGGATATGGAACCAGAGATGGTAGAAGTTACAAACAGCTACTGTAACTGAAGCATAGGTGTAGGATTTAGGGGAATAGAGAAACATGAGGATGAAGGTGCCAAACTGAACACTAGTGATGACTGACACTGTGAAAAAAACTAATATAAATAAAAGCAAATCGAACTGAGTCAAAAAAATCAGTCTCTGATAAAGAATGATGGTACATTCTGGATTAATGTTGTAAATCTCTGTGAAATCTTTGGATTAGATTTATATATAAACAAAAATCTTGGTATTTTTAGTAGGGACAAAAACTACTGCAAATTTATATAATTATGGGAGATTATAGCATTGGATATTCAACTTATGAAAAATAAGGCTGTGCTAGTCAGTCCTGGATGGGGTGGCTCTAAGCTGACAATCAGCTGAACCCATGGAAGGTGAGGGTTTGTTTACAAAAGGTTAGACTTTGTTTACAAAAGTAGAAAAAGGAATCTGAAACACTTGCCCGTGAGCAAAAGAAGATATGGGCACAGAATCATAGAATGGTTAATACTGGAGAAGCACTCCAAAATCATTGTGTCCAACCCCTAACCCAGATCCACTGTGTTCACCACTAAAGCATATCACTACATGCTATATTCACAGCCTTTAGAACACTTCCAGAGATGGTGATTCCATCCCTTCCAGGGAAGCCTTTTCCAATGCCTCACTACATTTTCACTGATGAAATTTTTCTTAGTACTGAGTGTAAACCTTTACTGTTGCAACTCAAGGCCACATCCTCTTCTCCGGTGACCTGTTACCTGGGAGAAGATTTGCTTTACTTTAACAGAGAGACAAAAAATAGCTGACCTGCAGTGCAGGGTGTCAGTTTCAGATGGGCAAACTCAGAAATTCGCTGAGTTATGAAGTATTTTGGCTTGGTGATAAAGAATACTCACACTCCCTCATTTTCTTCTTTACAGTTACTAAGTGGCTTTGGTATGAATTTAGTTCCCATTTTGGGGATACTTAGTGGAATTTGTTGAGTGACAAATATTTTTAACAATAAGCATTGTTAAGGGCTAAGAAAGCCTCATTCTGAATGCTTTCTCTTTGCATTTCTGATAATATTTTGGTGTTTATGCTGTATTTATAAACTTGGGATACATTATGAAATCTTCTCTGAATACTTTAGGCTAGGCAAGGTGTACTTAAATAGAGCGCTTCTGGTAAGTCTACAAATATGTAATTTTTACATAGTAATGGGCATTTGAAAGCACAGCTTTGACTGCTGTTGAATGATACAATGAAATTCAATTTTGGAGGCTTCTAGCTCTAGATAGATCAAAGATCATGCAGCCACGAATCATTAAGTGTTCTTGCATTAATTTTATAATGGTGTTTCAGGCGCATTCCAAAAACATTGTTTATCTAAACTGTTAACTTGTTTGGATTTATGCCAAAATATTTGTCTTTCCAGAATCAGCATGCATTCTGGCTTTGTGCTTTAGCTGATCTGTGCCTGTGCTATACCCTATATATATTTCTCAGAACTGGACTGTAAAATTTTTAGTATAGCAGACAGACACATGCACCACAATCAAAAGAAGATACAATGCAATACAGTAGAAATAATAATAGTAATGATGATACTATAAATTAAAGAAGAAAACCAAATTAAACCAAAAACCGAAAACAAAACAAAGAAAACACCCCAAAACAAAACAAAGAACTCAGAAAAAATTTTATATCTATGATTGACAAATCTAAGATAGTACAGTCAGATCACGTTTTCTATTTTAAAACCTTTTCTCTCTGTTAAGCATACAGAAATACCCCAGAAAGTGTTTTGATTCTCTTTAGCTCTTTGCAGCTCTTCAATGCCAAGAAGCACAAGAAGGGACTAGAAGCATAAGTCACAGAATATAAGGACAAATTAATGACATTGGATAATAAAATTGACATAGTTATTAGTTTTGAGAATTTCATCTGCAATTTAATTGGAAAAACGATTCAGTGTCATCCATTTCTAGAAGAGTGACAGGCAATTAAACCAGAAAATTGTATAAATCTGTAATTTTTGGGAAACAAGTGAAATCAGAATTGACGTAATGAAATCTATTTTGATTTTTCAATTTAAACTCAAAGTTTGTTTTTGTCAGATTTAAAAATACATCTGGCTCTTCAAGTAGGTCAAATAACACTCATTGTAGGAAATAAAATGCCTTGCTATCTCAATTTTTTAAAAAAAATAATTTGTTTAGTTTTTTACTTACTAATATTTCAGTTTGTGCTATGTCTGGGACTCAGAAAGATTAATCAATAATATCAAATCTTCTTTCTGTTGAAATCCACATAGAGCATACTGTATCAAGCGTTTTCAAGAACCAGTTACAGAGGAAGAGAAAGTGCCCAATTTGTCAATATTCACTAGAGCAGAATTTTTCAGCGGCATTATTAGGACTTAGCAGGATTGATCAAGGCATGCTCCAGCAAGAGTTGCTTACAAGGGTGCAAGTTATTCATTTTAGTATTCTTCATCCAAGTTAGTATTAACATCCATCTGATTATTTGATTTGGAGAAGCCCTCTTACCATCAGGTAAGATGATTTCTCAAATATCTTGGTGACTATTATACACATGTATACACTTTTAGCCCCTAAGATCATCCTCATTCTCTCCATCAAAAAAGTAAAATGGTTTTAATTCTACAACTTTTTCTATTAGTTAGACTCCAGACCCCCTGAACTAGGTAGGAACTTCTGCTTTACATCAGAGAATAAGCCAAGATTTGAATTCCGTTCTGAAATCAAGTAGTCCATCAATGATAAAGCAGGTGTGAGGAGACTAAAAGAAACTATCTGGTAACAAGTCTGTAAAGTCACATCACTTGCAGCAGGTATCTCTTCAGCAGATGCCAACAAATGCCCGCCTCTTGTCCCCCACTTGAATGCTGTGGTCCTTGGTATGAGAAATTTTCTTAGGAAGACAATTCATAAGTAGGATTAGATTTGTTGCTGCTCCTTAAGGTATTTAAAATGGGAACTGGAAAACTTGAGCTGTAAAAAGTTGAGCTAGCTACTGCTTAGAGACTGTTTGTTCTGTTCTGCTTATTATCCATAATGGCAGCAAACAAATTCCTCTCTGCATTAATTCTGATGATGAGTTCTCCTATGATTATGAAATCCAAGGAATGTTTTCACCACACAATTGCCAGACTTAATTTAGTGTGTCTGACTCTTTAAAAAAGCTCTCTTTTCTTCAACTCTCTGGACATTAGTTGTTGAAATTAGTACATTTCAAATGTACTTACACCCCTGTAAATCATCTCCTGCCATTTGCTGTTGTTGTTAGGAATATCATGAGCTCATAAATCAGTGGACTTTTCACATTTTTAGGATTATCTCTAGAAAATCTTAATAACCCATAAGCTGACTCCAGCAAGAGTGTTTACCACGCTCAAATGTCTTATGGGATAGTCTGCCTCCAAACATTTAGATCATACGGCCAACCACTTCAAATGTACATTAGAAAAATCCCTGATGCATTTGTTCTTAGTAAGACTTCAGTGTCTGGTACCTCCTGCCATCAGACAATTTCCATGGTCTTTGAGGCAACTTAAGAAGTGAGAGTTTCTTAATGTGGCTGTGTGACAGCACACTGGAGATGTTACAACACTGACTTGCAGGACTTAAGTTTTGTTCTCAGTTTGATGCCTTGTCTCTTCACAGTCTCATCCAAAGTCTTCTAAAACTCCTAAAGCCTTTGATAATCTGTGGTTTATTTCATCACGTGGGTGTGCATCTTATAAATGGTTGCTTCTTATTGAATGGCTTCCAGCGCAGACAGCAAATGCCTAGCAGGAGTTTTAGCCAGCATTACCAGGACCTGGTTGATAAGGTATTTTTATCCTTTTTATTAAGTGAAGAATAGAAACAAAAGTATCACAAATCCTGTGGACCTTACTACTAGCCATATCACTTTTTTTTTTCCAAGATCATGTTAAGATCACCTGTTCTATTCTTATATGTAACCAATGGATCAGCAAATGAGGAGCCTAAAACTAATCTCATGATAGAGCACTGTCAGTAAAACAAAAAAAGGTCTTCAGAGAGACAGAGGATTTTATTAAGAATCCTGGGCTGAAAATCTTTCTGGAAAAGTTTGCTGGAAATAAAGTCTAGGTGAAGAAAAAATGCAATTATTTCCCCTTTATGGAGAAGCATTTGGATAAATGACAGGCAATTCATAGCGTAAGAAAGGTAAGACAGAAAGTAAAAGCACAATGAAAAGTTGTCTTCCTTAAATATTTATGACTTCAATTGATGAGATTCTTATTCCTGATGGACAGCTTGCAGACTAATGAGTTTTTAGTTGTTATGCAATTAAGGGTGATGGTCTTTTGCTAAATCTTGAGTTTCAGCCATAGTTTATGTAAGTCGTTCACATTACTCAACCTATAATGATGTACTTGGCTTCATTGTTTGTGATCTGGTTCTCATTTGTCTGGCACTACATTCTAAGATTGCAATGACTCAGATTTCCTTTAGTTTTACAGCAAAAAGCAATAGTATGTATTGCATGAGGCATCTCAAATTTATTCACTTGTTTGTGGTCATTTTAGTGCAGGTTTCTCAAGCAGGTGTACACTGACACTTATCTCTGCATTCAGAAGATAAATAGGAACTTGATGTAGTGTTACTATAGTGATGTCTTCACCATACAATGAATTACTTACATTGAGGGGGTTTCTTTGTTATTTGAAATTTTTCCGTCCAGGAGAAATTATCATCCTCTTGGATGTACTTTCAGCAAAATTTGCTTTACCTTTATTGAGATAAAGCACTGATAAAGTTGGTTAGTCTTTTAACTGTGTCAGGAAGGCAGAAGTTGTCCATTGTGGTGTTAAAAAAAAGAACTGCTATACATTTTAATAAGCTTTAAGTTAATTAGAATGTTTTCTGTAGGCAATAAAAAGGGTTATCCAAAAGTTCATACTGATAAAGCAAAATAGATTCCAGAATTTTAATGGACTTTGGGATTTAACTTGTATGTCTATTCACACAGCAAAAACAACGGTATAAGTTCATGCTAATCAAAGTACATTAGGTTAGCATGAGTATATTAGTATATTTGGTTAGCATATGCTAACCAAAGTATGCATTTAGATTCCCTTGACTGTCTATACTTCAACTCTTTCTGCATGTATGTGGTTTAGGATCATTAGCTAGGATTATTAAAATTAAAACTACTAGAATTGAACCAGAAAGTCAAGTGCATGCTATTGTCTTAACTCTGCTTTGTCATCCCTGTACACAATCAGAATAAAGTATGTCCTGGAAGAAAAAAAAAACTGAAGAAAAAGAAAAACTAAAGAAAAAAAGGATGAACAAAAAGATATATTTTTAAAAAACAGATTTTGGAAAAAATAGCTTTTTTAGTTGTTCTGGTGGGCCTGGAAGTAAAACAGAATTCTATTAACTCTTAAATTTAATTCTTACACTATAGAATCCTGTGGATATTTACGTGGGCCTATCACTCCAAAATGGTAGGTGGTAGGGAAGGTGATGGAAGAGGGCTTTGAAAATACAGGGACAGAATATTATTGTAGTCTGACTTCACAGGCACTGTATAATGCCTATAGAGCACTCTGGAAATTATTGATGGTGTAAGAAGCAACAGAGTGAAGCCTGAGGAGCCACATTTTGACTACAGATCCCATATAATTAAGACTGTGTATTCACTAATCTCTATTATGTGCAGCTATAGCCTCTACTTTAAAAGAAGTAAGAAAAACCAACAACAAAAACTCCTCATAGAGATGATCTTGAAATCTCAAACTACAGACTGAAGCAACTGGATATGGAGAGTCCCGGTTTTGTGATCAGGAGCTGTAACACTCATCCTGTAGATAAATAGAGGGACAAACCTACACAAAATACTCAGCATGAGCTTTTCAATGGCATTTATGTTGAAGTAACTTTATCTTAGTTTTGACAGATTTGTCATTAACAACAGGAAATAAAAAAAAACAACCTGTAACACAGTCTGATGATAATTTTGTCAATGAATTGCAGCCATTTTTTATTCTCTGACTATTGCATTAGTTTTAATAGAGTTTGTGGACTTCTTCAACTATCAAAGCATGTTCTCTCTTCTGGCCAAAAAATCATAAAAGGAAATCATAATTCCTCCTGACCATGGAGAAATCTTGTGTGTATGCCTGCAATCTGTTGTTGGCTTTCTCTGCTCTTTTTCATTTTCTTTTTCTGTAGTAGCTTTATCACTGACCCCTAAAAAAACAGGAAAAAAAGACCATTTTTTTTCCTTTTTCTATAGAAAAGGCCAATAAAAATGGCAAATATAGAAGACTGAATGGACATTGCAGTGATTCATTTTGGCAACTCACAACTAACTTATGTAAAGTTCAGTTGGTTCACAGAGTTTGACTCTATGCCATTATTGATGCAGTTCCTGCAGTTCCTGGGGTACTAACTCAAATTCAACTCCCTGAGCAACTCCAAGGATTCCAGATCTTCTTTCTCTGGGACAGACTGTTCCAAAATCAGAATGTATTTTCTCAGAAATTACTTTAGTGGCATACTACAAGAAACTGTACATTTCCACATGTGACCTGAGATTTCAATAAACAATTTGAATGATGCTGATGAAAGCAAGTTTGAACAGCTTTCAAACTGTTCAAATATAGAACACAACAGATCTGTAGCCAGTGGAAAGCCTTTCCCTTCCATTTCCAAAATCACTTCAGTTGGCTTCAAGCTAGGCATCATGATTATTGTCTTCCCATGAGTGCAATAAGGAAGGTCTTCATTCCTCATTCTATTATGCAATTCACCTTGACATGCTTTTTGAAATTTGAAGCTGTCCCAAAAAATGTAAAATATGATAGTCTTGTTACATAGATGTTTTATTTTCAGAACAGCAATAACAAGAACATTAGAGTTTCAGGAAGAGCAATAAAAGTAAAAACACACATTACATAGTGTGTTTATTTATTTATTATAGTTTAAAGAATCTGCAAAGAATTAGTTGGAACTGTAAATACACTCAGATGGGCTGTAATAATTTTAAATCAGAAGGAGATCATTCCTAGGACTCAAATTCCATATGGGCAAAATCTCTACTTTCCTAAATCAAATGAGTAGCCCCACAGGAGCCAGTGAACCAGGAGAGGAGTAATTTTTGTTTATGCAGGGCTTAGAATGAAGAAAAACATCTCCTACCTGCATATGCCATGCTCTTGCTTCTTAGTACAGACAAGAAAGTTATCCTTTCAACAGCAATTATTTAGAACCTCATCTTAACCTGTTTCCCTCTTGAGTTGAGTGGTTGAGTTGAGTGATGAACAGGAGCAGGGCTAAGAATG
This sequence comes from Zonotrichia leucophrys gambelii, assembly GCF_028769735.1. NCBI lineage: Eukaryota > Metazoa > Chordata > Aves > Passeriformes > Passerellidae > Zonotrichia > Zonotrichia leucophrys. The sequence goes on along the minus strand of NC_088200.1, from coordinate 26,494,739 downwards.
GTAAAATTGATGGGTAGGACCATCAGTCATGCCAAGTGAGGGTTTGGAAAGTCAGGTAAAGTGTAGGATTTGGAAAACAAGGCAGCTGGATCCTGGTGGATACAGGATCTTCAGAGCAGAGGAGGGTGTGCACTGACCAGTCCCCTAGCAATGTCACCACACTGTCATAAAATCCTTGTGGTTCTCTGCAGCTCTGCACAGTAACATGTAAAGTCAAGACTCAAACACAAACACCTTGCTGGCTCACATATACCATTTTACAGTCAGGAGAGGATCAGGGTTCCAAAGGGTTTTGCGGTGTCCAAACTTCACCAAATGGGATGTTGCTGTACGTGGCTAGTGTGGCCCACTGGAGAGGAAGACATAAGATTCAGATGTGAACCCCACTTTGGATCTTACAGTAAGGGATTTGAAAATATAATAGGAAAACAAATTTAGTAACTAGGAATACTTTATGTTTCCACTCCCACAACTTTAAAGGAGTTCACCTATTACACAAAATTTTAAATTGTAGAATCTTGTAAAATTTTTTTTCAAATTGCACCATTATTCAAGCTTTCTCTTCATCTATAACCAGATAAAATCATGCAGTTTTAAATACATAATATAAATCTATGGCTTTTTTAAGCTAGTTCCACACAGAACAATTTTTAAGATTAAAAAATATAAAGTCTGAGTCTAGCAAGATGACTTAAAAGAAATTATCCAGTTTACCTTATGCTTTGTGAAATGGCAAAAGTGCTTATTGAAATTAAATCCTCAGTAAAATTTATCATTTTAATTATGTGAGGCTCAATAAAAACCAAAATAATAGAATGCCTCTAAAGCAAAATAAAACACTTAATGATGAAACTTCTTTACAGAATAACAAAGATTAGAAGAAGAACTATCAAAATACCCCTGCTTTTATATTCATTAATATAACCCGGCCAGCTCTTTATAGAGAAGGAAGCACTGGGATACTCTGAGAGGGTACATTTGCGCATGGTTCTCCTCATGAAGGGATATCAAAATTGACCTCTCATACGTCAAAGACTTTGAAGTATTAGTAGAAGGGTAAAAAGCTCCCTTACAACCCCTGGCTCCCTGGCTGCAGGTCTCTGACCACTATCTACAACACACTCATTCTTGAAAACCTCTTTTTAACAAGAACGTCTGGTGCAACACAGAGGAGATATGAGATTATATTATCAATTTCTCTAGTCCAGGATGCTGGCAAAAATGGCATACCTTGTTCCCTTTGGGTGAAACTTCAGCACACAGAAAAATCTTCAGGACGGTCTAGGCAAAAAAGAACAAAATGATAAAGAGCACTGACATGTAGAAAAGTCTCATCCTGTATCAAGGATTATCAACACACAAAACCATGACAGTCAAGGACAAAGATGAAAAAAGATGATCTTTGGAAAGAAGACACCTGTGTCAGAAAGGCAATACAGAAGTAGAAAAGATCAAGCTTTCCCAAAGAAATGTAAATCAAAAGTAAATAAAAATCTTTCTAACAATACAGAGTTTACAGCAGAAATGCTAATACCAAAATATTCTAAGGCTTATAAATCTTTCAGAACACATACTGGTCTTCTCTTTCCCCTATATTTTTCTCAAAAAATGAGATTCTTACCAATATGAAGTGGTGCATCATGAAAAACAACACTAAATATTGGGCTGCTAATATAAAGTAGCAACATGAGGCTGAGCAATCATAACCATGAGTACTAATAGGGCAGGTCAACCTTTCCAGGGCAAAGATATGAAAGCCTTACTTTAAATAAATATTTTTTTTAAGTAGCATCAAAAGCAGACTTGATTAAATTTGTTCACAAAGTTCTTGGAATGATTCTAGCTGGAACACAAATCTCTATTAATTTTGGTCCAGAGGAGAGAACACCAGTAAACCCATCCCAGCTTTTGCAGCATTTTGTTTGTAACATCTGATCAGAGTTTAGCTTGTAGGATCCAAACACAATTGAGCAACATTTGATTATGATTATTTTATTTGATTTTCTGAAGTATTTGCACAATATTCTTGTTACTTTGAAGATAGCTCACTTCAAGCTGTTCAGCTTTTATTCAACAAAGCCAAACACAATTTCTTTTTATGAAACACTGTAAATATAGAAAGCTGTAAATTAAGTTGCTCTGGAACAGAGAAAGAAATATTAAGAAATGTTAAGGGATATATCTAGCTTTGAAATCACTCTCCATGGGAAGAAACAGGACTTTCCTTATTTTCTTGCCAAAAATGGGAAGCAAAAAGGCTAATTCAATTTCACACCAGAAAAAAAGAAAATAAGTATGTGTATATATTATAACACATACCAGTAGGTAGAAGAGATATTTAAGAAAAGGAGAATTGTGCTTATAACCACAAAACTTAGGCATTAGCGAAGGTGTTGGAAGTACACTCCAAATTTTAAAAGTTACAAAGCAATTACTGTATTACCTGTTAGAATATATGCTTTAACTACTCCTTTATCTAAAATAATTAATTACAGGCTTGTACTACTATTTACGTATAACAGTGGTTTAGGGACTATCATAATAAATTTAAATATTCAGGAAAGCATGTAAACTACACTACTGATATGAATGGATGTATTAATTATAAAAACTGGTTTTGCTTTTAACATTTTTTTCATACACAGAATCATCCAACCAGAAACTGAATTGAAAGCTATTCCTCTATACAGGCTGGCAATTATTGAAACCTTACCACAGGAAAAGGTTTGGGAGCAGATGTTTCAAAACTGGTTTGCTGAGCTTAAAGAGTCTCCTAAATAATGGGTTACCTGAGTTGGAGCACTCCTACACCAGCAGCTCCATCTGATCCCTGCCACGTCACTGCTGATTGCCTCAGAGGTCACCCCTTGGCAGCCTGTATGATTGGCAGCCTTTGCTGCAAGAATACAACCAGCGCTGGAACCCGCTCTTCAGGTTCAGCACATGGGATCAGGGCCAAGGAAAGGCAGCTGGCTTGGAGCAGGGAGGGAGTCCAGAGGCTTTACATAGGCTTAAGAGCACAATAGCATTGGCCAGGCAGCTGTGTCTGAATGGAAGTGCACAAAAAGAAGGCAGAACCTTTGTGGTGGTGTTCTGGCTTTAGGGACTATCAGGATAAAGGTGACAAGAATAGGAGAGACCTGTTAGGCTGCCATTTCTCACAGCCTGCATAAAACTGAAACAACCACCTTTACAAATAAAAGAAAACATGGAAGGCCAATATGGTGTTAGGTGACAGTTTATTTGTTCACAACAAATTGTATACCAGTCCTAGATTGAGCTGGTCAAGCAGGTAAGTGAAAGGAAAGAGTCCTAGAATCTGCTAATCTTATTTCCACTGAAGAAATTTTTATTCTAAATTTGTCATTACAAGCTATGTAAGTGCAAGGAACTTTTATAGCCAATTAAGTGTCTAAAAAATTCAGGAAGAAATTTTTCCCAGAAACTGAAAGTGGTTTCTGAAAACGCAGTCCTGTGTGCCCTACTGTGCATGATTCCATCATCCACTTAATGTAAAATTTTCTGTGTGTTTACACTGCCTTCCAATTATCACATAGGACTTGATCATTGTGATTTCAATTCTTCGTAGATGCGTTTTTTGGGGGACACCAATATAAAACAGCCAGTCATGCTTTTTAAATTAACAGTCTATCTGGAAAGCATATAGGTAGATCTCTATTGAAGCAGTCCTCAGAACAGTATTGGTGTTCAATTTAAGCAGCTGTTGAATGCAAATCAGTGATGACAGCACTACTACCACAGTGTACTACTCTAGCAGAACCTGAGAAGTTTTCTTCTGCTACATTTATGAGTCCTGATAATCAATATATTTACACCAAAAAAAAAAAAAACCTGACCCTAAGACTAGTTTAGTTGTTTAGAAAGTGGTGCTAATAAAACCAAGGTCAGGTGTTTGAGCGCCCCTTATGGGCCATTCACTTCAGTGCTGGACTTGATGATCTCTGTGAGTCCCAACCAACTTAGAATACTCTGTGACTGTGATAATCACACCTGAAACCTCCATCTGCCTTACACATCCATATTACAGTGCTTGCTTATTGAAACTAAATTATTCATTACTGGAAGTAAAGAATCCAAGCAGCACAAGCAGATGGCTTCTTCCCAATTTGAAAAGAAAACATACATAAGAAAGACAATGGTGTAGGAACTGGTAGATTTTGTTACCCAGTCTTCTGATCACAGCCCATTGTCTACCACCCTTCCCTTCAATTTAAAGAAAATTATCAACAGAAGTTTTATCTTTTTCCAAACTCCTGAAATCCAAATAGCGTGTCTCCTGACTAGGTTTTGTTCATTTTCTGCTAAAGAGAGCATTGTTTGTTCTTTGTTTGAAATTCTCAGCAACTTTAACTAGATCTATCAGCTGCAAGGAAATCTCTCAAGTTCTGAGCAATTTCTCCTCCACAAGCAATCTTTTATTAGGCAAAAAAGTTGCTGGGAAAATTCCAAATTCCCTCTTCATCCCTCTGGGATGTTTCTTAAAATTCTGCACCAGGTCCTCAACAAAGAAATGAGCTCTTTCTTTTGGAATCAACAAGAATAAAGTGTTTAGTTTCTTAATTACTGGGCTAGGCTCTCTCCAAAAGTGTCTAAGTTTGGAATTCTTTTTCTGGCTACTTTTTCTAATCAAGAGCCAAGCATTTTCTGCTCCCTGGTTGGGAATATAATTATTTTCATTTCTTTTGGGTTTTTACTGTCTTTACTTGCCGCTCAGAAGTGCCTTATGTTCAGGAATACAGAACTGTAGACAGATATGTAACAACACTACCACAAAAGCTACCTGTACAGGACTCTGATAATTCCCAGGGCATTTTACATTAGGAGAGGGAAAAAACCAAACCAAACAAAAACAAAAACAAAAACAAAAAAAAAAAAAAAAAAAAACCAAAGCAGAAGTACAAAAATAAGAAAAATAAGCTCTGTAAAAGCAATGGATAATAGAACACTAGAAAAGTAAAAAATTGTTATTTTTATGTTCTAGCATTTATAGTCTTCACCAAGACTTTAAGCATTTAATTTGCAGCCTCCAAACTCCACACCAATCAAGCTCAATTTATTCAAGTGCAAATCCCACAGCAACTTTCAGCATTGCATAAAAGTAATTTCCCATACAGAAGCCGCAAGTGACTAGGATCAGCTTGGAAATTTAAATACAATCTAGTTCATAAAAATCCTTTCTTCACCAATTCAAATCCTTTTTGCTGTTCCTCTGTCAAAAGTCACTCAATTAGTTGCTACTGCAATGGCATTCCCCAGGCATGCAGAGAGTACAAAAGTCTTTTCTCTCAAAATGGTGAATTTCCTCCCCTCTTGAAGAAATTTCTGGATCCTTTTTAACAGTCAGTTCTGGGATTGGAGGTGCAGTAGCAGAGATGACATTACTTTGAATCTGCTTCATCTTCATGCATGTTAAAGGATGAACTCTAAATTGAAAGCACTCATTTGGATACCTTTAGAATGTTTCTAGTTCCTACCAAATAGCTATACTCTATTCCATATAAAGAGTTGAAATAATTTAAGTACTTGAGAATATCTTCTATTCCCAAAGACTTAGGATATATTATTTCCCCCTCTTTGGAGAATCCAGAGCATTCCACAGTGAGTTTTTCCTCATTTTAATTACAGTCAGAATAATATATTTTATATATTTTGTTCCCAATGCTTTACATTGTCTGCTACAGGAGAAAGCTATTAGCAATCTTGAGTTATCTGTGGGATCGAATCAACATGTCCTCCAGTTTTGGTCATACTTTAAAAAAATTATTCCTGTAAAGGATGTCTAATCAGCTCATTATTTAGTTTCTTTTATCTTTAGGTGATAAAGATAAAAGCAAGATTAAAAGATAAAATCCCACAGGCTGGCTTTCTGTCCATAACATTCTATGGCTTGTCCTAATGCTGCTCCAGATCACATCTCTCAAGTTTTCAATTAGTTACAATTGCTGCTTCCTGCCCTTTTGGCTCGCAAAACATTCTCTAGATCTTTGACTCACATGAGCTTCACAGCTCTCATTCCGTGATTACCTTTGCAGAATAAGCTACAATGAACCCAGTATCCTTGGTCTGTGTTCTGACAGGCTACATCTTGGTCAGCCTTTGTATCCTCAACTGTACATTGCTCAAGAGTACAGTTCTCCATGCAGAGCAAAGAGTTTACTTTCACATCAGTGCATTCACTGCCTCAATGCAACTCTATTTCTGTGCACTTGCAATTTTACTTCCTTTAACTTGCTTTTACAAAGCTTATGTAGAGATGGCCTTTTTCATATATTGTCCCACCGACTGTAGAGGATCATTTTCCATGATGAATCAGTATTCTGTATGTGTAAGTGCTGCAGAATTCACCACTGACGTGTTCACCATGTCCTTCCTACCTCACTTTGGATTTTCCTTTATTCCTCACACAGCCTGTAAGCAACTGATCTTCCAAAAAAGGCTCAGCACAAATATTTCACATATACTCACAGCCTATAAAAGGCTTCAAGATTGTGAAACAGTGCCCAAATCATTAGATATTTAGACACCATTGATGCATTTAGAAATAGGCAGGACAGATGAAATACATCTACATGAAAGCAGCCACTAGATAAATCTAAAGCTAAACACCTTAGCTAGACAATTTCACATCATTGCTTTTATTTGATTTAATGAGATCAATATCAGCCAAGAGTGGAAGGAGAGTATGAAATTTAGATTCCTTTCTCTAAAGCAAAATTTTCTCCTATTTTCCCTTCTAGAAAGCTTTTATGATTTAAGTAACCAGATTCTCATTCTAAGACTTCATCAGTGTATTGTTTTTATAAAGATCTTGGAGGAAGACGTGTCAAGCACTTGGTTTAGGTGAGTTAGAGCCAATTAGAATGTGTTCTTTCAAAGGAAGACATTCTGAGCATCAAAAATGAAAACATTTTTGGAATTTTCATTTGGGATTTTTAGGAAGTTTTTCTTGAAAAATGAAATGCATTTGAAAACTCAATTTTGTATGAAAAACAAATATGACCAAAACTACTTGATCAATTTTGGCTCAACAGATGGTGATAAGTAATGAATCTATTTCCAAAGACTTCTGAATTACTGCGCTGCTGCCTTGATCATCAAAACTGCAGATATCCACTAACTAATAAATCTAGGCAACATTTTAAAATACATTAATTTTAAAACGTAATTTAAGTTCTAGTGTGCTTGGTACTGAAAAAAACTTTAACAAAAAAAAGTTCCTTTCAGAGTCCTACAGCCTCATAATTTGGATAAGATCCTAAGAATACAATTCCCATTTAATTCAATGGTAAGCACATAACTAAAACCCTGTGCAAGGCATTGAACATTTAGCACAGTATTCACTAAGTAGATCCAGATGATGGGCCAAATCCAGCTCTGATGTAGGTGGGCAAAATGCCATTTAAATCATTTGAGTTGCAACACTAGAGCCGAATTTGACCTTATATTTTTTGAACATGATGCCAAATGACTGCAAAAACAATGTAGTTTTTACTCAAGTGCAAATGAATGCGGTGGTTTCATCCTAGACCCTGGAGGACATGTATTCAGAGCACAAAAGCATCACAGACTTTGGCACAGCTTGTAACTGCTTTTCCACAAAGATCCAGGACTCGAGTGTTTAGGGCATTGCAGGTCATGACCAGAAGAGGCAAAGCAGCAGAGCTGCATGGACATGGCTGCACACTGCTCGCCTCTTGCTAACCTCTGGCCAGCACTCGCTTCCTCATTTTCATCATTCACTTTAATGTTTCAAGAACAACAACATCAATTTGAATAATTCTGAAGTCTCAGAGGATGTGCTTTCCCTACTGAAAGGCAACTCTGTAACTTTGTATTTTTGCTGATGGAAATACAAGCTGGATTTGTTTTGGTGAGGTTATTCACACCTGGCCTGTGTAATGTTTTACTTCTGAAGATGTGAAGGGTCTTTCCTAAGGAAAATTTATAGAAGACAGTGATAAATGGAACTAGAATTTATCATATGTAAATTTTCTAGCCATCCATATTTTCATATTTTCATATTATTTTTATATTTTCATAATTAAACTTTATCTTCCAGAATTAGTAAGAATAAAAGAAGAAGGTCCTTTAGAGCTATATGCATCTTTATTTAGCACAAATAAGTACACAACTGGTAACAATAAAAAAATAAATCTAGATGGCCCATAAAAAGGCTGCCTGAATCATGAGATCCAGCAACTCCACTCATCACTTTTTGAGGCTATTGAGTCCACTTAGCTTCAACATCCCCTTACTGCTCATTTTCTTACTTACCTTTTCCATCTTAAGGTAACAAGGAAAAAGATAGATCCTTCCATAGGAAAAGGGAAAAAAGGTACAAAAACATAGTCCGGTGAAAAATTCCTCATTTTGAATGTGTGTACATGTAAGAAACTGGTGTCCAACAAGTTGAATATATAACAGAGAAAAAAGCAAGTCTTCTAATTTTTCTGGTATTTCACAAGAACAATTTTTGTTCTGCTCTTTGTTCATCTCATTTGTACTCTTTCAAACTGTACTGTCAACAAAGACACTTTCCTGAAAGAAATCAGAAGGATAATACCCCAGGACTACAGAATAGCCAAAGAAATAATCTGCAGTAGTACTTGTTCTCTTCTCACATAGAAAATGAGAAGGATAATTTCTTTCTGGTAGCTTTCTCCTTCACGTTCTTAGCAATTTTTATCACCAGTTTAAATTTTCCTTCCAATGTTCTCTGAGAATATTGTTCAAACCAGAGACCATAGCAGAGTTTGTTTTGCAGTTGTATGGACCCCATACCCCCCACCTCTGCAGACCAAAGCCAGCACAAGGCAGGCCCTGCCAGTGTTACCTGAGCAGAAGAAACACTTGGGTCATGCATCCAGACTGTAAAGCACTTATGGCAAACTCAAATGGAGACTGCAAATTTATCAGGAACTCTCTTAAAAGCAAGACAAAAGTCTAAATCTATTAACCTGGTTTTGACAATTTTGATTTACTGCTCTTCAGGCTTTTGATTTGGGATTTTTAAATTTAATTCGGAGTAGATGCCATTCAGTGTTTTCCATTATATTCTATATGACAAGGGTTTGAGTCTCACAATTCATTTATACATCTTACAAAGATTCCACTCAATCATCAGCATGTAATGCTGTTATATTTACCTAAACTTGCTCCATCTGGTTACAGTGACACCAGACTTAAATTCTTCAGACAGATTTTTAAACGGCTGCTGAGAAAATATTTTAAATTTCTGTAGGTGGCAGATAAACTTTTTCTTACCCTTTCCCTCCAACCGGTAGAAGGAATATCTCCTACAACCCAAAACCAAGACTTTTCAAATCAAAAGATGGGCAACATAGTAATTTTAGAAGTGTGGTTTACAACCATAGGTTTTTTCCTCTCTCACATTTTTTTTTCAAATGTGGTATCTGGAAAACTGTAGTAAACTGGCTTGCAATTCCAGTAAGCCCCCCTAGGACAGCAGCTTTCAATTCCAGGAGAAAATTTTTGCTTAGTGGCTAAAAGACTTCCAAGTTCATGATCCAGAAGAGGCCAAGAGCACTTGTAAGTCAAAAACATCATAAATTAACTGAGTAAAACTAAAGTACTGAAATATCTGAAGTTGATTTCAGGGATATCAAATCAGAACTTTGCTCAGACTTCCAAATCTATTTTAATTTTCATAGAGAATTTTTGTCCCAAAAACTGAGTCTTTACCAAAATACAACATCCCACAAAGCCCACCACTGAAACTTGAACAGACTTTTGCATTACAACTGCCAGATTAATTTTTTCCCCCGACCATCTTTTTTGCTAAATCAGACTTCAAATAGAGAGGTTTTCTGGGAGAAATTAAAAGACGCTCACAACTACCCCCATCTTAGATTGACTTTGACATTTCACAAGGATGTTAGAGCTAAGTCTAGCCAAATTTGGGTGGAAGGCTTCCAGCCCAGGATTCTGTGGTGAGTAGGGCTGGTGAATAGGTCACATTCTTTCTTCCAGCCATACAAACTGATGTCCTAATATGGTGCTAGGTGGCGGTATACTGTGAACAGATTCTTTTCCTAATAAAATAACTCTTCATCACCAAATACCACTGTACTCTGACAAAATTGTGGCATTAACCCGTTTTTCAGCAAATACAGGACATGAGCTACCTTTGTCCCAAATGAGTTCTAACCACTCTGTTTTGGTTCAGTTCATACATCAAGCTTCTCGTACTGCCACTGTTAGAGAGGATATAGGTCTTTGTGTATATTTTGAAGATGCTTCTGCTTTCAAATTAGGATCACATTAAAGTTAATGCAATTTTTGAAAACATTCAATAGAGGATTCATTTGGAAAAGCCCCATGGGTCCTTTAGAAGAAAGGCTCCATATCTGTATGAAGAATTGTTTAATGAGAGAAAATTTAAAATCTTTGCTCTGTCATCAGTCTGTCATCAGATTCATGCTGCCCTACTCCCTAACATGCTGACTTCTTCAAAAATATATGGATGATTCTTTCTTTTCAGGGTACCCTTCACTTTCCCCTTTCCTTGCAGGCATCACTGCTGTACAGGGATCCAAGAACAAGAATTCACTGAGACAGGATGTCTATTTCCTTAGGGGACTGAAAACCAGGAACTTGGGCTATAGTCATACACTTTTATATTTTTTATCTGTGTACCTCAGTTTCATCTAAAAGAAATTACATATCTTGACATAACTAAACTGTGGAATCCAACTGTCTCTTATTACCCGTTTCACAAATAAACAGAGTTTTCCTAGGCAAGCAGATCTACTTTCCAAAAAAATGTTCAGCAGCAATGAGAGGGAAAAGGATTCCATCCCTTTTCATGGGAAATTTCTTTTAGTGTCTTGGTGTTGCTCTTGCTTAATGTAGTGTAACTTTCAGATGACACTTCCATCTGTAGTAACTTGTAGCTCCTGTATCAGCCTAGAATATGCTGGGGTTGCTAATGTCTTGTATTTATTTCTTGTATTTTATACTTGTTAATTATAGTCCAATATTTTTTAAAATAGCAGCACTAAGGAATTCTAATAAAAGAGAGTCTATTTTACATTTATTTCTTGCCATTCATTCTTACCAGCAATTTGATTACATTCTGAAAAAAAAATTGGCAATTAGGCATGCAATATGATTATTCTTATTAACCATTACGTTCATAACTATTACATGTTATTGAAAAAACTCTTCTAGTAACAGACAGCCAGTTTTCATTACATGGAAGCCATGGAAATCTACAGATAATAAACATGTATTTTCCCAATCATTTCACATTCAGCTTATAATAATAGGATATCTGTTTAAGCTGAATTCACATATATTATATTGTCTTCATAGGAAGTATAATACACTGCAAAAGGGAGCTATCAGATTTATCATGAACACATTTCATAAAAATGAGGTCTTCATTAAGCACCAAATGAAACAAAGAAACAAAATCAGGAAAGCAGGGGGAAGGGGTGAGATCAGAGAGATTTTGTTTTGTCCTTTTTCAACACCCTCCTGCTTTCTAGGTTGGCTGTTCACTTATATATTCTGTTCCTGCATAAAGGCATTTTGCATTCCTCTTCCCTTGTCCCCCATTCGACCATCTCACATGAAAGATAAGAAGAATGGGACAGGTAGCAAAGGCAGAGCTTGCCCTGGCTTTGATAGCAGAACTATCCATGTCTCCCCTCCATCGGACTGTAGCCAGAGCAACTTTCCCTCCCTTTGGAGGGACAGGTATGGGCAGCAGGAGGAGCAGCCTCCAGGAGATTCACACTCACACTGCAGTCAGTTTGCAGACATCAAATAGCTCCATGGCATTGTCGGACTAACAGCTATCCCGTTTGCTGTTGTCTGTAGAACACTTCTGAGTTATGCTGAGTTTACTTAGCTGCAGAAAGTTTGGTGAACCTGAGTTCACTCTGAGGCCTGTTAACCTGGAAGGAAAAGTCCAGCCTATAGTTTCAGAGCTTCACTGCTTGATGACACTAATAAGATCCAGATCCAAGAGGTAGTGACAGCTGTGATCTTCATACACTCTGCCCTGCAGGCTGAGTATGCTAAATAAAGCATTTCATCTCACAATGTTGCCCCTGCCCACTCAAGCGCCCAGGGTAAGGGGAAAACTGGAGAAATTAGTGCCTTGTTTTTGAGTTAATAAGAATTTTTAAGCCTCTGCCAAGCAGATAAGACTTAGATGGAATGCTGTAAAGATACTCCAGACTCAACAACTTTTTAAATAGATATGCTCATTATGACCAGAAGATTAGAAGCTATTTACAAGTAACACAACCTAGAGAAGAAAAATATACATAAGGAGACTGACACAGGAAGGGTTTCTTTGAAAAAGTCAAGATAAAGGAAATGCAAAACACAGCAAAGAAAAAAAGCTGAAGATTAATTAAGCTGGAAACATGCTTCATGAAAATGTGGGTTTTGTATTAAAATTAAAATAAAAATGAGTACTTAATGAACTAACAGATATTACTACAATTTTTAATAAAATGGCTAGGTATTTGTACAAAATATCAGTATCACAACTGAAAGATATAACAGAAGTATCTGATGGTAAAAAAAGCAATTTCTTCTTTATCTTTTTATCCTTTGTCTTTTCATAAAATGCTTCCATTTCTAATATGAGCAATTACATTAAGGACAGTAATCTCCTTAGCTTAAAATATCATTCACACATGATAGGAGTTATATAGGAAGTGACTGCATGCCACAAGGTCAATAATTTACATTCACTATTCAAAAAACAGAGATGGTCCAATTCTGAAAATAATGCCTTGTGGGTGAGCACCTTTCACTGATGGTACTTCTTTAAGCAGGATCAAGTCCTACTCTGTGCACCTGACATCACACCATCAAGAAAACTCTGCAGATGTTCATCGTAGAGCCCAACAGTGACACCACAAACTCCATCAAAGAAAACACAAAAGCCCTTTTGAACTGTATTTATTGTTGTCGGGAAATACATACCTTTCATCTCATGTAATGGGATATTTTGGTTTAGTAAACCTAATTCGAACAGGTGAAACAGTAAGTTCATAGCTTATCTTTTAAATTCAGATGGCATTGCTATAGTTAAAGGGAATATCAGTAGAAGGCACAAAAGATAAAATTAACAGAAGTCATAAGAGACTAAAAGACATACTTGTTACTGCATTAGACCTGTAGCATCCAGCAAAATATTTATTTGCTTATTAGCTGATAAAAATTATTATCACTAGTCCTCTTTTATCATGAGTTTCTTTACAATTTTTTTAGAAAGGATTAGTTATCAAGTTTCAAAATATTATGGAGATTTTTATGTACTATAGAGATTTTGCTGTATAAAACTTGAGTTCAGGAGGAACCATTATGTCTAAATCAGTATATTGCCTGTGAGATTTTTTTGTCTCCCTTCTACAGTTCTCTCATTTCCAAATTCTTTATGGCCTACAGGATGTTTTAGCAATTATCTGGTTCAGGCACGCTTGGCCTTGACTTTTGTATCAGTTGTGTGCCTGTATCATGCCATACAGGAGGGATCTAATTTAGTTGCTGCATTGTCAGCATTAGTAAAAAAACCAAATTTCTTTCAGAATTAAAGAGTAAAAAAAACATTTTAACATGCAGAAAGTTCAAATGTTGCAGATGGTTCCTATCAAATGACTGCTATCTGGATATAGCTTTATTGGAAAGCTAAATGTTTATAAAATAATTTGGGCTTGAATTTAAAGGTCATCTAATTAAGCAAATAAGTAACATTAAATTAGTCACAAATGTTCTTAAAATATGGGGTTTGCCATTTACAATTAGCCAGTAGAAAGTTGACTCATACTTCTCACATCTGACAAAGTGTTACTTTTGATTTTTAAAGCAATAAGAGGTCTTAAACTATATCAGGGTACTAATATTTAAATACAAATCAGGGTACAAATATTTAAATGCCAAATAAAATTGGCATTGAGTCGTATTTGGCATGATCTCCTACTTTTCTTCCAATGGCAAAAATTATTACTGAACTTCTCAGTAATTCTCATAGCAATGTTTTTTGGACAGATCTGGAGAAATTTGTCAGCAATTTATATTCTGGAATCCCAAGCACTGTAAAGATGCAAATTATGGCCCAGACACTATCTGCCAAAAGGTAACATGCTGTGATGTGTCTGTTTGCCATCAGGATACTGCTGTGGTAAATTACAGTAATAACTATAATATTGCAGTTATCCCAAACACCTTTTCAAAGCCACTGCTCCTCCTTTGAACATTTAGGTGGTGTTTACTGCAGAGAAACATTAATCTGAATGTATTGAGGGTTTTTGATCCCTGTAATTGAGCACTTTTGCACTAGAGCATTTGTCAAGGAACAGATAAATACGCGGTTTCAGAGGAAGATTTTTAATGAGACAAGGAGAACCCTTTTTTTCTTTAATAGAATGGAACCAGTTGTATCTCATCACAGCACTTTCCACTATCCTTCTGTTGTTGACAATGGCTGTTTCAGCTTCATTTAATACCTTTTTGATTTCTGTCTACAGGAAGAATGATTACATATAGTCCTGCGCTGAAATGTTTACCCGTTTGCCAAATGATGGGAAAGTAATCAACAAACATGTATTAACAAAAGTGTTTCCCTACCTCTTACAAGCCAACAAACAAAAAGAAATTCTTAGCCTGATGCAGCAGCATTTTAGAAAGCCCTAATATCAGAGTCCTAGAAGGATTACACACACTGGTTTCAATTGCTGTAGAATTATTTTCACTTCAAAAAAGCTTCTATTTAGAGTACTTTCAGCTTCAGTTTGCAATACTCAAATCTATGATCTACAACAGGTTTTGTTTCGATCTAAACTTTCTTCATTTTAAAGATTGTTTTCTTAGCAGAATAGAGAATTAATGAATTCTCAATTTTACTTGATTCCTCTTCTCCATTTTGAGCATAGCTCTGCTCCTGAAAAAAACTAGATCACAAGGGTGTACAACATATGCCCAAATCTTATTCTATAGCACATGCCAAATAGTAATGCATGGGTTCAAGTTCTTGCTCCAGTGATAGTCTGCAGCATAATTCTCATGGGTAGAAAACCACATTGTGTTGTGTCCTCTTGACACAATGTATAACAATATCCAGCAAGCTTAATACTCTTGAATATATTTCAGCAGCAGAGCCACAATTATTTTTAGACATCTAATTCTTTAAGCCTTTCTGTGTTATTGTAGGAAATTTTGGCCATCCTCTGCACCGCCAAAGCAAGCTTGAATAATTTCTGTCAAGAGTTCAGAACTCACAACAGAGCAGGCTGGGAGATTGCCATTAGCCCCCAAGAGTCTACAGAATTCTGCCCACTTCTGACACACAGAAAGAGGCTGAGGTTTTCAACTTCATACAAGCTTAATAGCCTTAAAATATTTGCAAAGGCTGTAATTCACCTATTTAATAGAAATTTAAATTCATGTGAGAGAGCAAAATATGTCTTCCTTTTAAGGCTGTGTCCTTTTTTCAGGGATTTCAGTCCTTCCCTAATTAAAGGAAATGGCAAAACTCCCGCCCATTTCCCTAGGAGCAGAATCAGATCCTTTCATATTTTTACTAGGGATTGCACCCTGCAATGTGTGTTTTAATATGAGAATCATCCATATCCAAATGTATTTTTGCTATGGAATTAAGAAAAAAATGAGGCCTGTATCACAGACTCCAGAGCAGAGAGTCAGTACTGTTTGCTCAACCCCTAGCATTTGGCCATCTTATTAAGTCCCAACAGGCTTGTTATAATCCATCTCACAGGCCTCAGGGTGTAGGAGAGATCCAGCAGCAACAAGAGCTAGCTGAATAAACAACAAATGTGCAAGTGGAGCAGGGCATCCCACTTGTTTCATTAAAAGCCCTAAGCATACGTGTGCCTGACTGTCATGCATGATCACACCCTAGGACATCACAGTAACACAAAGCAGCTCTCGCTGCAGTTGCCTCATCTCTTTTCAGATTGCGCTGTCTCTTCTGACCAGCAAAAATAATCAAATCCTCTGCTTGGATACACTTTACAAACACTAAAATCTTGGTGTACAACCTTGTCTAACACTTCCATTATTAGCTTGAGCTGTGGCTTGGAGGGTGTTGAGGAAGGAGCAGGAGGAAAGAAAAAGCTGTGTGTTAAATATTGTTAAGACTTCCGCTGTTTTATATGTAACATCAGAAAGAGAGAACTTCTGCATAAGGTTGTTCTCATGGTTTTCATTATCACATATAGTTAATTAAAAACACTTCTACCCCAGGCAACCAACACACTGCAAAGAGAATATTAAGAGGGTATAAAAGCATCCTACTCACTTGGAAACTAATTAACTTGGTTAAAAATGAAACAGTTTTTTAAAAAGTACTGTAGTGTCAGGAAGGGCTTGTTGATACCTCAGATTTACTATGTGTGGACAGAAATGAAAGCCAGTTTTGCTTCTCTTGAATGTAATGGCAAAAGTCCTTCTCCAGGGCAGGCAGATCAGGCCTTTTGAATTAGACTTAAACCTTGAAATCAGTAGAATAGCTCTATGGCATTTAAAATAGGCTTTAGGTGGCTAGTGCTAGTTTGAGAACAATTTAGTAATCTAATTCCAAAACAATAGCCCTGAAAATCTTTCTTCAATATCTTCCTAAATTTTGCAGCACCACTATTCTTATTAATATCTATCTAAAATAGATAGATAATTTACTAAATAACCTATCTATGAAATATAATTCATATCTTCTTTATAAAGACTAAATAGCTTCTTTCTTAAATGCCATATTGAGACTTATTTAACTTACCACTATCCTGTGGCCAGGTAGAGACTGGAGCCAAGACCCTTCCATTGAGCTGTAGAGTCTACAATACAGATTCCCCATTCTGGCATTGCCATCAGAAATATTTCTATGGTCAAGGGAGATCATGTCACTACAGGTAAAAGAGTTCAGACAAAACTGAACTTCTCTCAGAGTTTGCTCAGAACTATGGAATAGATTCTACTCACTTTTTTGTCAACAAGACACTTACCGCAGTCATTAGGTAAAAGAACTCTAGGTTTGGGGTCATGCTTCCTCTCTCTGTTAGGCAAGCATTAATTCTCTGAGCATGTCTACTGAACACCAGTGGAAGTAGGACCTTCATAAAATGCAGTAGGAAGTCCTTTCATTTGAAAAATGTGTGGTATAACTGCTTTCCTTTTTACACTAAGAGATCAGAGAACACATGCATAGTATGAAAAAATAGTTTTCTGTCTTTGCCAAAATCCTCCAGGTATTGGCTAGTAAGATGATCATTTACAGTTTGAGACCCTCTTAATGAAGATTCTCTTTGTTTTTGTTGAAAAAAACAAAACAAAACTAGAAATTTATTGAGCTGGATGAAGACAGCAAGAAGCAACAAGGCTTTTTGCAGCTTGGTGTGCAAATCCCCAGTCTCCTGACCAGATACCAGAAGCAAACAAGTGCATCCTTTCTTTTCTTTAGAAAACTCACCTTCAGCACAAGCCCACATCCCCACATCTCATGAGGTGGCCATGCTTGAGTGTCCCAGCCACACAGCATTCCACAAGCTATGCAAGTTGAGATCTCTTTCCGAAATCCTGACTAAAATACATAAAACAACCAAGCCCAATGGAGGGAACCATCCATGGAATCAATACTAATTCTGGAATATTTTCCAGGCACTCATTTGATGAGAAGAATACAGTTTCCATAATATGTGGCTAGCCTTTGCCAATTTTAGACCTAACCTTGCTCTCAAAGCCTGCTGCTTATATGCTGTGAAATTCTCAGCAAGTACTTTGCTATGTTATAGGAGTTTCTGAAGAATGAAGGCCAGAATTTTAAATTCTCCCTTGCTGACACAGATTTAAATATGAACAGCCAACTGAATAAATATTTACTTTAAAAAAAGCACCCAATCTTACATTACAGGATTATTAGAAATAGCATCAAAATTATTTAAACAAGGATCACTAACAGTACCTAATAAGTTAGAAGGCTAAAATTGTTAATGATGCTTATTTCATACTAGGATATTTTAAGTGTTATTCTGTTGCACCCATTAATAATAGATAGAGCACATTACAGTGGTTTTCTTTACTCAGCTTTCTCTCACACGAAACTAATCCACACATACATTATTGATAAATAATGCACACCTCTCCTGTTCACAGCATCTAAATTAAGCAGAATTAGGAGCAGCTGACAAACTAATACATATAATTGTTTATCTTAATAGACTTCACTTTATTTTTAGCCAGCATACATGGTGAACCTCACTTTTGTGTAAAACATGAAGTTTAATATATAAATGGAGTTTTTTGATAAATGTCAGAACATTTGGCTTTCAGATTGATACCTGTCTCCTTACTCTTTTTTCAGATAAAATACATTAGAGTTAACTTAAATATACATTCAAAAGGATCACTTGAAATAGTGCAGCCTGACAAAAATAAATTTTTTGCAGTGTTTTAGAGTAACTTGCAAATATATCAGTACTATGTTGCACTGTAGCTCTCCCATCAACAATAAATAACCATCATACCAACATTCATTTTGCCTTCCTTTTACAAAGCAATTAGTTCCTATTTTCATCTAGGAACTAAACACATAATTGTCAAGCAACATCTCTCAACAATCATGAAATATTTAGCACCTGAGAGCATCACCTAGTGCAGATTTTCAAAGCAATAATCTTAGGTTACATTTGCATTGGGTTTCCAAGAGGAAGTATGAGTTTTCCTAAGCAGACACACAGTGCCAAATTCACCTCATCAGTTCACCTAATTTACAACTGGGCTATTTTCACGCACCTGAAAATGCTGACAGAGGCATTAGGGCTTCCAACCCCAAAAAGGTAGCAGGATCATCAGCCCAAAAGAAATGCAGGTACATTGCCAGTGCACATAACATGAAAAGAAGCAGGTCTCGTTTGTAGAAGGAATAATTTTAGGCAGTTGCAATAATAAAAACTGATGGGAAGAATTGCACAACTGGGGTACTCCTTTAGAGGGCAATCTTTCAAATGTGTTGAGTTATATTTGCATCTTCAGCTTTTTCTAGCTCAAAATAATTGCCTGAGAAAAGCCTCACAGAATATTAGTTATTTAATAATACAATTTTACAGAGAAATATTCAAAATTCGTCATAAAGTTCATTATTTGCTATATATTCTGACAGTTATGACTGGACAGCTCAGGTGAACAATTCATAGAGCTGATGACGTACATTGTGGGGTCTGAGGCTTTTTTGATCACTGGGGCAATACAAGTACAAGACAAAAGCATAAAACCCTAAAAGCAGGCCATTCTTCAAATACTGAAATCTAAAGCCCATTTTATTATGCTGTCAATGAACTGCCGAGATTCTCCTTTGCTTGTTAACATGATAGCAGACAGATGAGAAGAAATAAAAAGTACTGGTGTGTGAAAGGCAAATCAAAAGGGGAGATTGAAGGGATTTCTCGAGTTACTCAGGTGAGTCTTTAAGCCCCAGCCAGTGACCCAGCCAGTGGTCAGAACGGTGCAGGTTCCGTTTGGTTGCTCCGAACACTTAGACACGGTATCCAACTGTCTGCCCAAAAGGCTGAGAATTTGCAGTTTCTTTGTAAGCTTACTGCACAATTAACAAAAGAAGGGAATTTGATACTAACTAAACAGAGAATGAATAGTCAATAACATTGTATAAACTTTTTCAAGTCACAAATCTTTATGCAGCAGGAGCAACTTCGCATGTTACTGGAGTCTTTTACTGCAAAGATTGGGGGTTTTTTGTTCTCTGCACTCATGTTTTAGTTGTAAAATATATTTTTCTAAAATGGAGCCCTCACCTGTTGGCAGATAATGGCAAAAAATCCCTAACACAAAGAAAAAGATAAATCACAGACTAAACAGAAGTTACAGTAAATTAATAAAATGAAGAGCACTATGGTTAGAAAGATCCTTAAATTCACAGAACTGCAATATAATTATTTTATGACTTTCAACATGGGTAGCATAATATTTACAAAAGAAATTATTTCAGAAAAAAAAATTATATTTTTTCACTGCTGGATTTCTAATTCTTAAATTTAAAAAAAGCATTCAAAGTCCCACAGCCAACATTTTGAATAAAAAAATAAAACACGAAACAATTTCCATGCTATCATAACTCAACAACTACAAAATGAGGTGGCATGTGAAGAAGAAATGCAGCAGACAAAATGCAAACACATTTGTAAAACAAGTTTTAATGCACTACTACTTTCATATTTGTAAAACAAGTTTTAATGCAGTTAACTACAGTTTATAGACCTCAACCTGAATACCCTTACAGTGGAAACATTATTGTTTGCATGATGGTGTATATTTCTCAGAATGCGCTAGCTGTCAAGTTTAAGTAATATTTTACATACCCTTTTCATAACTGCACAATTAGCTTTATGAAACACAGCTGTTCAAAATAAAGCCTGGAGTAGCAGTGCCATCTAGCATCTTTTAAAAAAAACCCAACAACAACAAAATCTCTGTGCACTTACAGAATTGGTAGATTAGCATTTATTAAGACTATCAATCTTTGTAATTGATCTATGCATCAAGTTATAACACTCAAGTGAGTAACAAGACATGTTTTGATAATCAGTGTATTACCAAATATAACATCTGTAACATGTACACGTCACAAACCATCTGGACAATAAAAGTGTCAGATAGAATTCTTTAGCCTTTGAAAGAGTTCAACTGAGACTGGGGAAAAGGGGACTGCATTTACTCATTCAGTGTTGGGTTATAATACATGGATGTGTAACATAGTGTGAAAGTGTGATAATATGGTAAAAAGGAACAGTAAGGTTTTCTTTTGGGAACAGAGGCTACATACACAAACTGTACCCATTTCTTAGGGTAGACTACAGACTGCCTGGGGCCCAGGTTAAAGATGTGAAAGAAATATTCCCACTCTGGTACTGCTTTCTGAGTATTATCCATTTTTCTGGTTGAAAGCAATGAAGTGGCAACAAGAAATCTGAGGCAAATCAGAAGAGATTTCAGGATAACTGATTGAGGGATCAGAAGCAAGTGTTTTTTCTTCTTTCCTTGCATTTTCAGGGACTGGTAAGAGAGCGTCAGAGACAGAGCAGAGTAATATCAGGGTCCAAGCCTGACATAATCAGCAGAATTTTTTGGGTTTTGATCCCAGGTCTGTCCACATGGCACCAGGCCTGATCAGAGCAGGAGAGTCACACCTGTCTCAAAGGGTGAAAGGATCTTTGTGCAGGAGTTAGTAGGGTCACTGAAAGAGCTTTAAAGTATATTTGAACAGTGAAAGGGGTAAAATCAGGCTCCCTAGAGTGGCCTGAGGGTGGCACGACAATGTCAGACGACAGTGTGGTAGGAAGTCTTGCAGTCTTGCAATTTCAGTGGAGAGAGAGAGGGATGGAAATCTATGAAACAGCCAAGATGCAAGGGTTATTGATCTGTTAGAAACCATGGATCCACCTGAAAATGGTGACATAGGAACTGGGGCTTCTAAATCAAAGAAGCCCAACAGAAGTACAGCTACACCAGTGCCCACAGCATGGGCAACAGCAGGAGCCATAGAGCAGCAGGAAAACTACCACACAGCTGACACCTTGAAAAGGTGGTGTGAAGATTGGCACAGCTGGGGTGGTGTAATAGAGATCTAAATTCAATGAGCAATGATGGAGGGACAGTAGGGTAGCCCTGTATATTAGGAAGTATTTTGATTGTCTAGAGCTTAATGATGGTGACAAGAGGGTTGAGTGTTTATGGGGAAGGATCAGAGGAAGGCCGACAAGGCAGATATCCTGGAGGGAATCTGTTATGGAGCACCCAGCAAGGACAGAGAGAAAGATGAAGTATTCTATAAACCTCTCAGAGAAGTCTCACAATCACTAGCCTTTTTTCCATGAGAGACTTCAACTTATCAGTTGAAGCTGCTAGAAATATAATACAAAGGAGAGGTAATAGTCTAGAAGGTTCCTGAAGCATGTGGAAGAGAAATTCCTGTCATGGTTTAACCCTGTCATGTGGTTTAGACTGGGATATATAACTTTTTCAATTATTTGAAAAAAGAGATCAAGTGCACCCCTAGTACATTTTTCAACAACATCCAAGCTGGCTGGGAGTGTTGTTCTGCTGGAGGGCAGGAAGTCCCTGCAGAGGGATCTGGACAGGTTGGATCATGGCTGAGGCCAATGGTGTGAGGTCCAGCAAGGCCAAGTGCCAGGGGTCACAACAGTACCACAGTCTGGGGCAGAGTGGCTGGAAAGCTATCCAGTAGAATAGTCAATAGTAGCTGAACATGAGCCAGAGTATGCCCAGGTGGCCAAAAAGACCAATGGCTGGGATAAGTAACATGTGGCCGGCAGAACCAGGACAGTGAATCCAGTATTCAGTTTTGGAAGAAACACACTGAGGTTCTGGAGTGAGTTCAGAGTAGGGCAAAACGACTTGTAGATGTGACATTCAGGGACACAGCTTAGTGGTGGGCTCAGCAATGTCAGGCTTATAGTCAGACTAAATGATCCTAAAGTTCTTTTCTAACCTAAACAATTTTAATACTCTATGTTCTACCATTTCTTAAGCAACATAAAATACATAGAATGCTTCAGATGATCCAAAAAAATATTTGCTCATGCCAGTTAAAAGCAACATGTGCTTTTCATGGTTTAATTAATTAATTCCTCATTCTGAAATCTGATTGGCTTCTGCTTTGCCCAGGTACATATTGACATGTAACAATACGTGTGAAGCATATTCATTTTCTCCTTTCTATATGGAGTTAAAAGACTTCAGATTCACAAAAGTGTAACAGTAAGCAAAATTTCACCCACTTTCATTGTTTGTTGAACAGAATGAATTGCTTGGCATTGCATAAGACAAAACATGAAAACAAATACTGCCTCTCAGAGCCTACAGTGTAGAGGACAGGCTCTGAAATGACAGGATGTACTGGGAAGCCTTGAAACACATTCATTAATTATTGTCATTGTTAGCAGCAAGCCTTTAGAAAGAACTTGAGTGCAAACAAGGATGGGAACACTGTAACATATGAAGCTTAGGGAAAGAGAAGTGAGATATTATTGCAAGTTCAAATTAGCTCATTGGCACTATGGTATATAGATAAATAATATAGATAGATTAGATATAGCTATATATAGATATATAACCACACATTTTAGCCCCAAGAATAATTTCTATATTGCATAAAACAGATTAATTGCATTACAGAAATGATAATGAGATTACAGCTCTTTCAGTTAAAGCCTCTGAAGAATCATTGCAGGGTAAAAAGTAATGTCTTGGTCACTTTTAAATAGATTTCACCTGCCACTGTTTTTCCCTATTCCTGTGCATTTTTGTGGTGATGCTCCCCTGGAAGGGTTTTATTAATATAGAACTCTAAATTGAAGATGAAACTTGCAATACCATTCTGTTCATGAAGGAAAATTCTCTCTCCACCCCAAAAAGGATTTTGTTGGGATACAAATAAAAAATACAATGCAAAGATTTAAACAAATATCTTCAGAACAAAAACAACCCCATCAAGTATAGATGCCCAGTAAGTGAATTCAGACAACCAGTGAGACCAGTCCACGAGACACCACCAGCAGTGTCTTTCTGAAGAAATGCATACAACAAAACCCCAATAACAACAGCTTAATATACATTCTGACTCACATTTCAGAAATAAAATTATGCCAATGTAACACACACTGTAACACACACTCCAAATATCTCAAAAGTTCTTTTAGAAGGCCTAGTAGAAATTCTGTGACTACATACATATATTAGGATATTAATTAAATTTATTTCCTTTCAAAGGACAAGTATTTCTTTTAGCCACATGATGCTATTATCTACTTATTACACCTGGTATTATGTAAGGTTTTGTGAGCTTCAGCTACAGGTCAGCATTCTGCTGAGTAAAGACTCAGCCAATAAATACATATGTGTGATATTATCATTTTCAGTGTTAGCACTTGGACTGTTTGTTTTCCAAAACACATTTTTTTTTATTCCCAAAGAGAAGTCTTCCCTGTAAGAAGAGTTATGTTTAAATTGTAATGTATTTTCAAAAAGACCGGCATACCATGTGGAGAAGTAAAGCAACAGACTGGCAACACTATAGTCTGAAAGGATGTTTTTACCTCTGTAAAGAAAAAAAAATTACAATGGTGGCAGCAGTATATTCACCCTAACCTTGAACCATTTTTGCCGTTTTCTGAGAAACTTTTATTTTCTCTTCTTATTTTATTTCTGTTACAGCATACTGGCGTGATTGAGAATCCATACCCACTGTGTAAGTCTGTTTCCAGACCTAGGGAGGCAAGGTCCCTTCTGTACCCTAGAGTAGCTATTTATGCACCTCACATCAGTTCATCCACATCATAAGCCTGCAGAGCTCAGGGCCCGATATGCGTGTGCTCCCATTTGTCAAGCATCATCCCTTTAATGATTAAATAGTAAGAACGTTTACAAAGGAAACAACAAGCAGAGATTGGAAGAGGCGGGGGAGGGGGCCATGATGCATTCAAACTAGACTCTCACACACACCACTGGCTCACTGGCGCAAAACTGATTAGCTGCCTAAGGCCACTGAGAGCGCAGGCACAGGATGTTTTCCTAAAGGGAGGAGGGGCGAGCTTGACCTTTTAATTTATAAAGGGAAACCACACACCCAGGTGTTGCAGCTCTGCTCACAAAGAACAATTAGGACATAATCTGGGCTGTTTATTTTGTTGGGTTCAGAGGTCCATGCTGAAAGATCAAAAAAGTCTTACAGTCATTCAGTAATCTCCATGCATGTGATGTTTTTCAACAGCCTTTTGTGTTGGTACTATTTAGTTATTTGTTTGTTTGGAAAGAAAAAACAGTCTCTAAGTAGGAAATCCCACTTGAGCTACAACAAGGCAAATTGCCCTACTCATGTTAGAGCTGGATTTTAAAGGGAAAGGACAGCTTCCTCAGAAGGGGAAGTGGAGGGGCAGGCACTGATCTCTTCTCCCTGATTATCAGTGATGGGATCCGCAGGAATGGTATGAATTGTGTGTCAGGTGAGGTTTAGGGTGGATATGTGGAAAAGGTTCCTCACCCAGAGGGTGGCTGGGCACTGGAACAGACTCCCCAGGGAAGTGGACACAGAACCAGCTTGACAGAGTTCAAGATTTTTCTGGACTACACTCGCAGACACATGGTGGGATTCTGGGCAGGAACAGGCATTGGGCTCAGTGATCCCAATGGGTGCCTTCCAACTCTGTGTATTGTAAGAGTTTCTATGACAGTATATGATAAAAGAAAGCAATAAGCACCAATTACAATAGGTATTTTAAAGGGCTCTTCTGGGCAACAATGACATCAATGTCACAGCCAAAGTTGCACAATTACCTCAGCAACTTTCTTATAAGGAAATTGTCAAACTTGCATGACTCTTCTGATCCAAACTGTGCCAGCTAGGCAAAGAAATTTGGGCAGTGTTAAAAAAAAATTAAAAAATTTCTCAGCCTGTCAGCACAAAACAAATAGTAGAAATATAGAAAATACTGTGGCATACCCAACCTCTGTTATGTTAAATCTTTTCAAAGAATTATAGGCGCTGTTCTAAAATGACAGCCTATCAGCAGGGTCTCAGGTTTCTTTATAACAGTCCTGCATCAAAGATGTTCACAGTAGACTCTTCAGCCAGAGTATTGGTTTGGGGTAAATCTGACTGTAACAGCTTGTGTTACCAGTTTGGTTTCTTTATAAATGGATGCGTAATAGAGTATTTTAAAGATAATTTCTTCTGTCAACCACCCAGGAAATCAAAGTCCCTCAGCAGGGCAAAACCTGTCATTAATTATAGTCGTATATGTTGTTGCATATGTCATTTATTATAGTTGTATATATATATAGTTATATATACATATACACACAAAACTTTTAGCATAATGTAATGTGGTGGACAATCTTCTAGAATGACAGAGATTCTTTCCCTCTACAGAAGTGCTGGGTAGTTGATCAGTCATCAACTACCCACAAGAGAGTGGGAGGGTAAAAATAGATGTTCTTCACAACAAATTCCCTTCCAAACCTTTCAGATTGCCCGGCACTACCTCTTCTGTGGGTGCTGTTCTTGCAGCTACAGGGGACTTTGGCTGACTGGATGGCAGGCAAGCCATATACTGGAAACTCTGAAATCTTGAGACATGCACAGAAAGATGTCAAAGCTCACCATCAGAGTTTCTTTACTGCTACAAATAACAGGTTGGGACACCAAAATCTGGTCCCTACTCTTGCAAAGGCTTGCAGGGAACCTCAAGTTAACACAGTTAGCCTGATTCAGAAAACACAGATAATAATGGAGACCTTTTTCCAGCTGATGTAACAGGCTGTAGGTTCAGGAATTGTAAACAGTCTTTTGTGTGGGTACCATCTCTTCCAGTGTGTGAATTTAAATTAAGAAGTTTATGATGGCAGAACTTTCCTGGGACATGTTGGTATACAGCATCCAAAAGCATTAGAAAGGAAGTAATACAAGGTGCATTTTTTTCTTGGTTTATTTCTAATGTTTGCTGATATTTAAACTTTCAGCAAGAAACTTTAAAAAAAGACAAACTGGCTGTTCAGTCTTGTCTTCACTATTTAGAAACTTTCTCTCTAGAGTTTTCATAGGAAGAAAATAAAATCCAAGTCTAACATCTCAAGCTACCAAATGTCTATTTTCTTTCTTTCTTTCTTTCTTTCTTTCTTTCTTTCTTTCTTTCTTTCTTTCTTTCTTTCTTTCTTTCTTTCTTTCTTTCTTTCTTTCTTTCTTTCTTTCTTTCTTTCTTTCTTTCTTTCTTTCTTTCTTTCTTTCTCTTCCTTCCTTCCTTCCTTCCTTCCTTCCTTCCTTCCTTCCTTCCTTCCTTCCTTCCTTCCTTCCTTCCTTCCTTCCTTCCTTCCTTCCTTCCTTCCTTCCTTCCTTCCTTCCTTCCTTCCTTCCTTCCTTCCTTCCTTCCTTCCTTCCTTCCTTCCTTCCTTCCTTCCTTCCTTCCTTCCTTCCTTCCTTCCTTCCTTCCTTCTCCACCTTCCTTCCTTCCTCCGCACTTCCTTCCTTCCTTCCGCCACTTCCTTCCTTCCGCCACTTCCTTCCTTCCGCCACTTCCTTCCTTCCGCCACTTCCTTCCTTCCCGCCACTTCCTTCCTTCCTTCCTCCTTCCTCTCCTTCCTCTCCTCTCTCTCTCCTCTCCTCTCCTCTCCTCTCCTCTCCTCTCCTCTCCTCTCCTCTCCTCTCCTCTCCTCTCCTCTCCTCTCCTCTCCTCTCCTCTCCTCTCCTCTCCTCTCCTCTCCTCTCCTCTCCTCTCCTCTCCTCTCCTCTCCTCTCCTCTCCTCTCCTCTCCTCTCCTCTCCTCTCCTCTCCTCTCCTCTCTTCTCTTCTCTTCTCTTCTCTTCTCTTCTCTTCTCTTCTCTTCTCTTCTCTTCTCTTCTCTTCTCTTCTCTTCTCTTCTCTTCTCTTCTCTTCTCTTCTCTTCTCTTCTCTTCTCTTCTCTTCTCTTCTCTTCTCTTCTCTTCTCTTCTCTTCTCTTCTCTTCTCTTCTCTTCTCTTCTCTTCTTTTCCCACTAAATTGGAGAAGTAAGTTTTCCCAAAGGTAATGGCATACAGAAAAATTCAGCATTTTAAGATCTGATTGTCTGCAACATTTCAACTAACACAAAAAAGTGATGTAGAGATGTGAGACCTCTCTTTATCTGACATTAATATTTTCTACAGGTTTGATACTCTAAAACAAAAATTACAATAGAGTCAGTTCTTGCATCTTTACCTTCACTGAAGAAAATCTGCAGCATTCTGTAGGATTAAAACTAATCTTTCTTTCCTCAGAGTTAAAACCCCATTTTCCAGGACACAAAGAGCAAAGAGAGATAAAATCTGTTTCTGAATGCATCTGTTGGTTATGAACACAAGTTCAGCTAAGTTTGTGGTCTTTTTAACTGGAGAAGATTAAAATGTCAAAAATACAGCAGAAAATAAAATTTTAAAGTTTCTACATTTCATCTGAAAATAAATTTTCTGCATATAGATACCAATTTCTTCAATTCTGATTACCTGGAACATATTTCCTTTGTATAAATGTTCAATTTTGAGGGGTAAGGCTGTTGCACAGATTCATAAATTTCTAGTCCAGAGAACAGTGGATGTCACACTCAAAGCATGTTCCTCCTTATACTTTTGACTCCACTGTTGGAGGCTTTTGCAAAACTCCTTTTAACCACAAGTTATTAGATACAGGGATTATGTGGAAGATACACACAGAAAAGAGAAACTTTCCACAATTTTAACTTATGTTAAAATACAAGATTGACCAGATAGACATGATAGTTGCTCCTGCTCTAGTATTTATGAAAAAAATGAAGCTTTATCAATAAGGGATGTAAATTTGTTACCATGTTTTAAAGAAAGCCTACCATGTACAAAGCTACAGAGATACAAGGCTGGCAGTAATTTAAAAAGAAAGATGTATTTGAGAAATAGAGAAGCAAAATCAATGGTTTATTTCTTAAAATTTTAAATTACATCAGTTAAACAAAAAAGCAAATTAATAATTACACAGATGAGCAAGACTGTATTTTGTCAGATATTTTACAATTCCAAGTGTATACTATATGAGAAGAAAGAATGTGCTGTACAGATGAAGTAGCAGAATTAGATTCTGGAGGTTTTACTCTTTTTTCTGTTACTGACCTTCTGAGTTCCCTCAGCAAGCACAGCTTGCAATTCAATTTCATAAATTTAATAGACTTCCTCTGAGAAAAATCACATTTAGTGATGTCTTGGTAATCTGTCATAAATTGCAATTTTTGTATATTTTAATGTGATCTTACCCTTTGTAAAGACAAAATATAATTAGAGCAAGTGGGAGACAATTTATCCCCACCATGCTACTCTTGGGCAAATAATGTTAAACCAGGATTCTTTGAAGAATTCAAAATAGGATTTAAGGCAGACTTACATGTCTAATCAGTTGAAAGCTTTGCTCAAAAATTGTTTAATGCTCCTAGGAGCATCAGGCTTCAACAAAGGTGCATTGGCACCTACAGCTCAACTTCTACCACGTTAAAATGTACCTGAGCACCTAAAACTGGACAAACCAAGGAACTCAGCACACGAGTACACACATGTCATACATACATATATGTCATGGTACCAGCAGATGCCCTGCTGGAGCTCTGAAATTAAATGTCCTTATTTCCATGAGGGATTCAATCCATTGAGTGTCAACAATCAAACAAATTGATTGAAAATTAAGACAGACTTGATTATCAATTCCTGTTTGAACTGGCATTGATTCAATTTTCAGACAGTCAGACAGTCATAAAATGCCTAAACATACCATGAGCAATAACTGGGATCCAGATCTTCTAGAAGAGAAGTTTAGCATTAGGCCACAGCTAATGTTTGTGTGCCTGTGTTTTTCTGGACACAGGCACACAAAGCAGGAAAATTACATTAAAATTGATTAAGAAGATAAAGAGATTTCACCTAATGTGGCTTAAGCCCCTTTTTCTATACTGCACATAAGACTGAAATCTGCTTTAGGAAGAATTTGAAACAAGAGGTCTTATCACATTAGGAAGGACTGTGGGTGAAAAGCGATCACTACTTCTGCTTTCAGATCTGTTTTAAATTATCGGTTCTTACTTCATTTGAGCAAAGATTTACCTGAAATGCTTATAAATTTGAATGAGAAGAAGGATCTTGCCCCTCTACAGAAGCAGCACCTCGGCTGGTGTTTAGGTAGCTAGGTAGAAGTCATTCTCCTACCTATACAGACAACAAATTAGATGCATAAAGCTGCAGCTTCTTCTAGGGGAGATGAGCATCATACTTAGGGACTGTGATGATGAACATCACAAGTGCTGAAACCCTTTATTGTGAACAGATTTTCATAGTACCTGTGTTGCACAGAAACAGAGCTCACTCTTGACATTAAGATGCCTCCAGACACCCAGTAATTATTGGCAGTTTCTTGCAGTGTTTCAGCTCAGGTTCCACCATGGTAGTTCATACATTTTCTCATAAAAATGAATGTTTAGGTACCTTACACTTACCAGTAAGAAATGACATTCTGACAGTCAAGTTATAACCCACAACAAATCTGAGTCAAACACAGTATATGTTGAGTTCAGGTCCTTAGTATCTTAAACTGCTTTCACATTTATTACAGCTAATTCCTAGAAAGTTGCAAAAAGCAACTGGTAAGAGGGGTTAGGAGTGGGGGTGTGTGTACGCACAAACATTTCTGAAGAGCTTGATTTGGTATAAATTGCAGCTTCCTGAGTTTTTATTATTGCATTATTTGTTTAAATGCTGGAAATCTGACGATCCAATGCTTGGTACAATTCCCTGTTTCTTGTATCCATTTTCTTTACAGAAAATAGCACAAAATCTGGCTCAATGCCATGAGCACAGTTAAATTTTTGACACAATTCAAAACAGCAGAGGTTCTATGAGTAAACAGGCTTCAGGAGCTGGTCTTGGACGACTGACAGGCCCTGGATTGGTAACATAGCCTTAAGTAAGAGTGGCAACTAAACAGCATCATGACAGAAGAAGCCTGCTCTGAGTAAGATACCATCTTATGACTAACTCTCCCCTTTCTATGAAGGCTGATAATATCACCAGCAAAAGATTCCTCCCCTAGCTCAGTACTAGAGGAGAAAAAGGAACTCAGATTGCCTGTTGTTATCTGGTATCACCATCCCCAGCTAAATACCTTGGTGCATCACACACAGCTCCTTCCTACCTATGCTGTCATAGCAGACCTATGCCCGAGACAGCAGAAGGGTCTGGTGAGGTCCTCTTTTTCTCAGCTCTAAGGATGCATTCTTCAGACTAATTGGTTACAAATGTTCACTTAACAAGCAAAGTTATTCACATGATGCAGTAATGCAATAGTGAGTCTTGAAGACTTTAAATGTTGTTGACTTGTCTTTCTAAATCAAAATCAGACAAAAATTATTATGGAAAAAAAATCATAATTAAAGAAAATGTCATTTTTAATCTAGAGGAAATTAATACCCCAGAATTTAATGGATTGTTAGCATTCTTTTTTTTTTTTTTTTTTTTTTTTTTTTACCAAAGAACAAACCCTTGCTTTGCTAGGAAAAAAACACCAAGAATTAGAAATGAAAGTAGGAGTCTTTTCTTGTTACAGTATTGATCCTTTTCAGTAAGATGTGATCAAACACTTGTACTGTCTCACAGGTATTTAGTGCACTGTGTAGAAAAAAATGCTAAATCAAATTCTTAGTGGATGTGGACACAGGACAGTTACAAACACTGGCAAAAAATTTCAGTCCAATGGAAAAGAAATCAGCATACATTGAATGAGCAATAATTGCTGTCTTCCTTAGTTAAAGCTGGGAATTTCCAGGGAATTTCTAGAATTGCCACACTCTAATGCATCCTCTGCAGCTTGGTCAGTGCAGGAAAACCACACAGAATCTGTTGAAGTCATCCACCCAGAATCAACTGAAATTTGAGTCCTGTTTATTCTCCAAGTTTAGCAGAATTAGAGTTTTAGAGAGAATCCTTATAAAAAGAAATGGAAAATAAATTACTGTGAAATGATCAGAAAGCTTGTTTTGTTCTTGCTTGGGCTGTCGTTTTGCAGAAGCCGTCACTTAGTAATGCAAGTATTTTGTTAAGCTTTTAAAAATAGTCTGAGTCTTACATTTTGGATAATTTTTACTATTTTAAGTTTTTATCATCTCCATCCTGATACTATTCTATAAAAAGAATTCAACATCTGATAAACTTTTTACAGGTGAAAGTATGACTAGGAAATGGTGACTAAATCTGCCCTAAGAGAACTTAACTGCACCTGCAGCTTTGAACATAGGTGCTGTCATGTTGAAATTTATTGGTATATGCAGCTGCTTAAGCAAAGGCATAAGAATCACAAAGAATTACAAAATTAGTAAGGCTGGAAGGGACCACAGTGAATCATCTGGTCCAACCTGCACCTAGAACATGTTACTCGCAATTTTGTCCAGAGGGTCTTGAAAATTTCCACTGATGGAGGCTACAGAACCTCTCCAGGCAACCTATTCCAGTGTGTGGTCACCGGCACAGTAAAGATTTTCTTCTTCATGTTCAGGTGAAACTTCCTGTACATCAGTTCCTGACTGTTGTCCCCCGTGTCCTCAGACTCCACCAAGCAGAGCCTGGTCCCTCTTCTGACCCACCCTCCTGCAGACACTGATAGACATTGGTGAGGTCCCTTCTCAGCCGCCTCAAGGCTTAACAGGACCACACCCCTGAGAGAGAGAGGTGTTCCACACTCTTAATTGTCTTCGCAGGCCTCCCTGGGACTCACTCTCAGAGTTCCATGTCTCTCTAGTCCTGACCGGCCCAGAGCTGGACACAACAGTCCTGGCACGGCCTCACAAGGGCTGAGCAGAGGAGCAGGATCACCATTTTTGAGCTGCTGGCACCGTTCCTCCTAATTCAGCCCAGGATACCATTGGCCTTCTTGGCCACAAGGCCACACTGCTGGCTCAGGCACCGCTCGTTGTCCACCAGGACCCCCAAGGCCTTCTCTGAGCACCTTTGCAGCAGGTCAGCCCCTAGTCTGTACTGAGGCATAGGGTGCAGCACCTGCATTTGCTGCTATTGAACTTCAGACAGTTCTCTGTCTGTCTCCAGCCTGTTAATGTCCCTCTGAAAGGCTGTACATCTCTCCAGGGCAGCAGCCACTCCTCCCAGCTTTGTATTGTCTAAGAATTTTTCTAGAAGGCTGGCAAAGGGCTCAAAGTGCTGTAGAGCTCCCAGTTTTGCCTGAAGATTTCTAATAGTTTAGAGGAA
Source organism: Zonotrichia leucophrys gambelii (assembly GCF_028769735.1). Taxonomy (NCBI): domain Eukaryota; kingdom Metazoa; phylum Chordata; class Aves; order Passeriformes; family Passerellidae; genus Zonotrichia; species Zonotrichia leucophrys. The sequence continues at coordinate 26,461,921 of NC_088200.1, read as the reverse complement.
CTTATTTATGGACAGTGTTTTCTATGTCATGATTTCATGAGTTGACTTGTATTTATTTCTCTGACATCAGGCTCAGTAGCGACCTCTTCATAGATACAACTTGTATATTGTCATGGTTTGAGCCTGGCACAGAGCCAGTGCCCCCATGAAAATGCCTCACCCTGGTGTCTGCTGTGAGATGTGACCAGGAATAAGCAAAACAGGCTCCAACTTAAACATAAAGAACACTTTATTACCTAAAACTACAGGAAAAAATAGGGAAAGACTATAAGGAAAAGGAAAAAAATTGAAAACCTTACAAAAACCACTTTTCCTCCTCCCCACTCCCTGACTTTCCCAATCCAATACATTCTCTCAAAAACACCAACTGCCCAGCCCGGCACGACACTTTAGTATACTCAAACTGCAGTTCATGAAGAGGAAAGGAGTCCTTCTTGTTCCATAGGCTTCTGGAAACACACTGAAACCTCGGATGCTTCCTTGTCACTTCGGCACCGCCCGGGGGAAAAAAAGTCCTTTTGCCGCTTGTGACATGTTCCTTCCATGCCCAGTGCTCTCACCACCGAGACATGGCCAGAGCTGCTTTAGGGTGGTCTTTCAAGGATGCCTTGTCTCACTCCAAAAAGGCACAGTCTCTGCTTTTGGGACAACTGTCCCCCCCATATTTTTCCAACCCCCTGGGGCCGGGGGGTCCTCACGAATGAACCCTCCTGGTTTTGAGGCACTGCCTCCCCCTAAATGCAGTCTGTGTCACAGGAACAACTGAGTCCATGGCTACAAGAAAAAGTCCAGCCAAAAGGCCACTCCAAATCATCTCTCCCCATCCAATCATCTCCACAATCTCCGGGCCAAAGTCCTTATCTCATCTCATCTCTCATCTCCCTTCTTATTCAGCTTCGAGGAGGATTAGCATTTTTGCAAGGCCCCAATCATGCAAGAAAGGGTTAAAAGTTTTCAGTCTCTGTCTGTCCTGGGACGAGATGATACTCCCACACGTGCTGCTGCTGCGGCCGGCCGGGCTCTCTCTCCCTCCCCCCTTCTCCTCCTGGCTGGCTGCCATCACATTCGGTGCTGCCGGCTCTCTCTCTCCGGGGGGGGGGGGGGGGGGGGGGGGGGAGGCTGGCTGCCCGATGTCTCGATGTCCCTTGGGGCTCCGCCACCCTTCCATCCTTGAAAGCCCCCCCTCAACCCCCACCTCTGTCCAGGCCCCAGGCCTACCGCATGGCGGCTCCTCCCCCGCCCAGCAGCAGCGGGCCGGGCGGGGGAAGAGATCTGACCTCTTCGCCCGACGATGTCCAAAAGAGGAAGTGCCAGGGCAGTGCCTTGCTTTTAACCCCTGTGTATTCTCGGAGGTGTGTCCAAACCCCACTGGCTACACCAGGTGTCAGTATGAAACCCAAAACCTTCATTGGTTTGACCACAGCTTCCCAGAATTCCCACTCCTTCCTGGTCAAACCATGACATATATTTACTTCTCTTGTAGAGGATAATACATTTTATACATTAGACAATGTTGGTTGGTTTGCTTTCATCAGAAGTCCAGTCCGGATGTGGTCATTTTTGGTGGCAGGCCACTCCCTGCTCCCAGTTCTATTCCAGTTCAGAAATGACATCTGTATGTGTGACTCATCAATCAAAATGCTGGGAGTCAACATCCTAGCCTCCATTTCTATGCCAACGTTTAATGTCAGGAATAGGATAGGCTATTTTAAGGGTCCACAGTATCTTCTGAACAAATTTTCAAGGACAAGTTTTTATTTTGGAGGATGTATGGCTACTCCCTAGCTCCTATCTGATGATACTAAACAATTGCAAGACATTTTTTCTGAAGGCCACCAGGGAATAACTTGTCCACTGCGGCTGTGGACAAGCTACCTGTCTTAGACATCTGGAGGAACACAATTTCTGCAAACCATAGAGAAACTAAGAGATTTAGTTCCCTCTTCTCCCTCTCCTCAGAAACCTGACTTCTGGTGGTTTATCTGATTACATGTGTTCCTGACAAATATATATGTATGACCACAGAAATATTGTTTAGTAATCAAATTGTATAATTTGAATCAATACATTGTCTGTAAATACTATTATAAATTCTTTTAATTGCCATTCAGTAATGATGAATCTAGCTAGCACTCTCATGCCCAGAGCTTTGTAGAAAATATTAACCTGCCACTTTACTAGGTAATGAACTAACTAACTAACTAATAGAATTGTTAATTAGTTGAAGTGTTTTCTGCCTTTTGATGTATATCTGACAAAAGCACCAACAAGCAAAGCTGACCTGGGCAAGTCTGAAACAAGGGTCACCACTGTTTTGTTAAACTGTCTGTACAACAGACTCACACAAGTTCAGAAGGCATCAAACACACTGGTCTTAGATGCCTCAGAAGCTAAGCAAATATATTTACCCATATTTAATCTGTAGATTTCATGGGTCAGCCTACCTATTCAGCCCTTCCATATGCCCTCCTCTGCTCAGACAGTATTTTGAAGGTATGTAGCTCCTCTTGCAGTCAACAGACAGCATTTGCCACAACTAAATAACGTGGCCTTTCCTGTTTATATCATTTAGATAGATATAAATGGCTCCAAGACGACATTCTCTGCACAGTAATCACATGAATAGAAGAACTTGATGATTCAGAGCTGGAAGGAATATCAGAGGCAAGGTAGCATCACAAGCAAGGTCAATGAGAAAGAATGCATATAAACCCTCCTTCCTTGGCCTCCTCTATGCTCTGGGTGCATGAAGTTCTTGTACACTTTTGAAAGCTACTCAGAATGATCTTTTACCATATATACAAGCTTCTATTGCTTGTTATGATCATTAATGTCTCTTGGTATCACAAATCCCAGTCTGCTTTAGGGAGTATGTATGACTGAGCTGCGCCAAAAACAAACAAACAAACCAACCCGAAAAAAGCCAAAAAACCTCCTCCCAAAACCCAAAAACTAAACCAAAACAAACTAAACCACCAAAACCAAAACCAAACTAACCAAAAAAGACCAACATCAACAGACAATAAAACTCAAACTAAAAACCAAAAATTAACCAGAAAACAAGACCTGCAGCAGTATTGCTCATATTTAGAAATATCCAGGGAAGGTATTTTAGCAGTTATTGGCATACAAAAAAAAAAAAAAAACCAAACAAACAAACAAAAATTGTGTCATTTTCAAGGTTCCTTGCTTTGAACTACATATAGGGTACATGAAATGCAACGTTAATTTTACCAAATCTGACATTTAGGAGCTAATCATTATCATCAGTAACTGGCAACATGGTAAGGTCTGCAATGATTTGGTTCTGTGTGGCCAGTTGTTAGCCATATGCCATAAAGAAAAATAATCTCCTTAAGCCTTGCAGAATGGATGACTGCTCTTCAGAGGCCTGCTTAAATCTTTAACATGCTGCAAACATTTTAAATAATGCTGGAAAGAAGATACCGTATTGTTATCCTTTTTCTCTGTGTTTGATCTTAATAAAAAGTTAAACAATCTGCTAATAAATATAGAACTAATTAAGCTGCATTTTCAAAACCATAATCTGCAGCTGGAGAGTACCATATAACAGATGAAAATCATCTTTTAGAAGATCACAACTCAGCAATAAGCTGACTTTGGGGGACTCATTCTTTGATACAGAGACTAGAAAACAGCAGAGTCTGGCTATTTTTCGAAACCCAGGCCTAAACAATAAGAGTCTATCTAGCTGCACAATTATATCTGAGTCATGGTGTTCTTACATATAGCATTAAGTGTATGAGAATGTTCTGAGCTGCAAAGCATTGAGGGAAAAAATCCTCTGCGTTCAAGCTGCCTCCACTTTTGGTTCTTGCCTTCATGGCATCTTTGGTGAGACATGTTTGCCATATATAAGTGTAAAGGTACAGTCTTCAGAAGGGTGGTGTCCAGCCCTGCACAGCAATTATGTGGAAATACAGGTGGAATGTCCCCTATATTTCCTACTCTGCTGCACATCCTCTGGGTGATGCCACACTGGAGAAGACTGACACCTGCCCAGCCTGGCTGAGCAGCAGCTCCAGTCCTGCCTGTGTAGCAGGAGACATGGGGAGCTGTCCCTTCCTTCTCGGCCATGCCTCAGGCTCCTGTGCCAGCCGAGGGCTCACTTCCATCGCCCTTCCTCACGCTGAGAGGTGCTTACTCACAGAAGTTATCCCAGTGACTGCTACAAATTAGCTGACAAAGAAGAGGCAATGTGTGAGCTCCCCCTGCAATGTGTGAGCTATTAACCAACTCAGAGGGAGCCCAGCTGGCTACCCTGGTCGCCTGTGGTGAGGCAAGCGTGTTCAGCTGTTGGGCTGATGTTCCTAGCTGTCAGCTCTGTTTCAAATAGCTCCACGAGCAAAGCCTGGAAGTAACTTATTCACTCCCTTTCAGTAGCACTCAAGAAGGATGGTGCTGTGGTTTTTGTATGGCTTTGCTGCATTTCTGAAATGGATTGTGATCGATCCAGGTAGAGTACAGGATAGTTAGCACCTTTTAGGGTACACACCCCTGTGTGTGAAAAAGCACTTATAATTTTTTATCTGTTACATTTTCTTCTCCCCATGCCCCACAAAAAAAACCCAAAAAACATTAAGAAAATTTAAAAAATAACAAAACAAACCACAACCAACTTTTTCTAGTAAACAGAAACCATTCAGAAACCCGAAGATGACATTTGGGCACCATATTATCTGTTTTTTGCATCTTGAGAAAAAGCTGTAGAAATAGATAAAACAGCAGTGGCGGAAGGGGAGGAGGGGAATAATTACTGTTGCCATTACACAGAATACTCACAGGTGTACATGCTTATATGGAATGTATGTCAGAATGCCCAAAATATTTCTTCAAAGCTTTAGCAGGATTCTCCATGGAAAATACAGGCTTAGATGACACTGAGTGGGAGGAGAAAATAATCTGCAAAGGCCTAATGGACCTCTTGCCTCTTCTTGGCTTTTTCTGGCTGGTTTGTTCTGAATTGCTCATATTTATAGGAGAATCTAAGTGGTCCTCATTTATGGTAGTATGAAAAAAGAAAAACAAATCCTCTAAGATTTAAGTACCTCCTTGAAAATACTGCCTTTTTGATTATATTTGTGCCACAGAGTAAGCAAAACTGGCTGCCAGCAGACCATTACTAAACATGGTCATTGTCCAACCCACACACATAGCTACTTATGGCACTACAACTCAGTGTCTGTGGGTCTGTAATTTCCTCTTGCTGACCTTCACAGAATGCATTTTTTACTTATTTCTTATTCTTCTCTTAATAGCTGTATTTACCAAGCAAAAGTTATCCAAATATTTCAAAATGTCATACATCTCTTTGTAATTTTTTTTGTCAGACACAATGTAACCATGAATGTATTTTGAGAGAATAACTACAATTAGCATTTTAGAGAGAATAAACCACTTTGTTAATTGTTTGCTTGAAGTGTAGCATTCAGAGAGTTTTGCCAATGCATCCATGACAGAGTCACCACTAATAGTAATTAATACTATTAATCTAAGTAATGCAACAAAATCCTCCTGGACCCACAATTTATATGTCTATTCACAAGATGACAACCTGTGCATTTCTAAGGGCTTTTACCTTTTGTTTGTGTTTCTCAAAAGAAAAACATGGGACAGGATATATTCCAGTTAATCATTACCTATCACCTGTGGCAGTGCTAGCCCAGCCAACGCTTTGCTCTTCCACCAGATGTCAGAGAGTAAGTGGCATATCACTCATCTCTGGAGGACTCAGCCTGCCTCAAGGGCACTTGGCCATTCTCACCACTGACTCTATGCTGGTGGAACCAGCTCTGGCTGGTTATCTTAGCTTCATTTTGGTTATCTCAGACACATTTTCTGTGTCTCTGTTATGTCTGATCTAGAAACACAAGTGGTTTTGAAATAAAAATGAAATGGTGAAACATGCATTTTATTAACCTTTGCTAAACTCTGCTTGAGTTCTTCTCCATTTTTGGATACTTGGTTGGAAAGGAGTTTACACAGAGGAGCAAGGAGTATGCTGTCACTACCAAGTCCCATTACAGGCAGCTAAAATAGTGTTCTGGCTTTATGTCTTTTATTCCAGCTACAAAAACACTGATGAGTTACACCACCTGCAGGCTTGATCTTTGACAACATAAGAGTTTATATACTTAATTCTTATACATAATATTGGAATAATATTAGTATTCTGACATTCTTTTTCAATGTCACAGAGGTATATGAAATGGTAACAAATAGAGATTAAATTGTGATTTTGCAGATTTTTCAGAAGAAAAAAAACTGAAATATTATTTTTTCTCAAGCTTTAAGACATATTTTATTAGTTAAAGTTCAATGTCATTCAGTCCCTGTTGTTAGGGGACATGAACTACACTCTGTAAATATTTCAGCAAGCAGCACTGTGTCTCAAATCAAACAACCTGTCTCATTGATGGCTGCTGCTACGTGCCACTGCCTTTTCTTTGTAATTCAGAGATACAGTGCCACAGGCTGGGATAGAGTGGAAAGTGTTCCAGCAGAAAACAAGTTGGGTATGCTAGTGACAGCAGCTGCCCATGAGCCATGCTGTGCCCAGGGGGCCAAGAAGGCCAATGGCATCCTGGCCTGGATCAGCAGTGCTGTGGCCAGCAGGGCCAGGGCAGGGATTGTCCCCCTGTGCTGGGCCCTGCTGAGGCCGCACCTCCAGTGCTGTGCCCAGGGCTGGGCCCTCACTGCAGGAAAGGCCCTGAGGGGCTGGAGAGAGTCCAGAGAAGGGCAATGGAGCTGGGGCAGGGTCTGGGGCACAAGTGCTGTGAGGAGCAGCTGAGGGAGCTGGGGGTGTTTGTCCTGGAGAAAAGGAGGCTCAGGGGGGACCTCATCACTTTCCACCACTGCCTGAAAGGAGGCCGTAGCCAGGTTGGGTTGGTCTTTTCTTTCAGGCAACCAGTGACAGAAAGAGAAGACATGGCCTCAAGCTGCACCAGCGGAGCTTTAGCTTGGATTTTAGGAAGAATTTATTCACAGTTAAACATTGGAATGGGCAGCCCAGGGATGCGGTGGAGTCACCAGGAGCTGTTTAAGGAAAGACTCATCACACTCAGTGCCATGGTCTGGCTGACAAGGTGGTGTTCAATCACAGGTTGGACTTGATGATCTCAGTCTTCACAGAATCAGCAATTCCATGATTCAGTGTTTTACAATAATACCAAGTTCTGCAGTTTGGAATTGATGTACAGAGGGAGGCATCTGAGCCATTGATGTGTTTGGCATTCCACACCTTGTTTCTGGCAGAGCTACCTCTCTGGCAGTGACAATCCTGGCTGAAATCCCTCTCAATGAAATCACTGGCAAATTTCCCAATACCTTGAATAAGAACAGAATTGGGTGCCATGACCAGAAGATACATGTGCATCTCTCATCATACTGTAAGCAGCAAATGTTCATGATGGCAATCTAGCAATCTAAACTGAGAGGCTAGTGACATCTGGGAGTAAGTTGATTATATTAATACCCAAGAACATAAACAGAACTTATTTACATCATCAGAAAAAATAGGACATTGACTAAGCGAAATCATGCAAGGCAAAATTTATTCCAACTTCATTAAAATAATCTTTGTCTGATCCAAGTCACCTACTTAACTAGGGAAAAAAAAAAAACCAAAAAAAAACCAACAAAACCCAACCCAAAAACCCACAAATTTGCCTCCTTGCTGATGAAAAGACAAATACATGACATAAGCTATTGCTATAAGTATTTTAAAAATAATTTTAGCCTTTTTTTCATTAAAATTCACCTGTACAACTTATTTCTCTAAATATACTTTAGAGAGAAAACATCTCAAAAAGAAAATTCTTTAAATATATTTTCTACTTTTTTTGCAAATTTTTTTGGAAAGTGTTTTCTTTATTTCATTCTGGATGGGTCAATGTAATTCATAATTTATAAAACTGCCGTGCGGGAGATATTTTGCAGAATTTTGCAGTGGTAAAAGGCAAAACAGAATTACTGGTTTTGAGCAGCAGGTACCATTTCTAGTCTAGGACTTGTACTGAAGGTAGCTGCTTTTCAAGCTTAGCAATGGAACAATTAATAAAGAAACCCATTAAGGTCTGATTGTTGCTGCTAAAAAGGAAGGTTGAATTTCAGGCCTTTGAAGTAACTGAGAATGATTCAGGCCTCATTACAGAGATATAATCTACATTCATACATTTATGTTAGTGATTCAAATCTATTGGGACAGATTGAATTCCGTTAAATAGTGGATCTTTCCTGTGGAACTTTTCTCAGGCTTTCTCAGGCTAACCTAAGAGGTGACCTGACAATACAAAGTAGTGGGGTATTTAGGGATTCAACTGTGCTATAAAAGAAAGGCTATACAGAAGGTAGAAAAAAGAATGAGATATAATCTAAAAAGCTATGTCAGCTTTTCATTTGGACTCTGTTTTGTAAATGCCCTCCTTGTCATCACACAGGACAGAAAAGGACTCTATGCGTTGCAGTAGTTTAAAGTACTGCCCTGAATATTGCACCTGCCAGAAGCAGATCTTATGAGAAATTCTGCGGGTGTTGAATTTTCTGTTTTTAAGTACAAAATCTTGCAACCAATATATAGATAATCATGAGCTAGAAACAGGTTTAAGCACAACTCTTCTTGAGTTAGTTCAAGACAGTACCTATTTTTTCAGGGTTAATTATGGCTGTTTAACCCTCAAATTATTTCTAACTCCCATCAGAGATCTTAAAATGCCAATTTGCTTTAATTTCCAACATTTGACAGGAAAAAGAGAAAAACCAAAAGGAAAGACATACTCAAATCTAAAAGTTTAAGATATTATGGAAATTGTTTCCAATTTAAGCTGTCGGAATCAAAATTACTTCAATTTTAGAAATAATGTCTTGTATCCTTCATGACCCAGGCAGCACTCAAACATTGACATAAGTTTTGTAGACACACATGTAAGCTGTCAGGCATTCACAGAAAAGAGTGGTTTGCTTTACATTTTTTCTTGTTTCTCTGCTTTTATAAAATTAATTACCAAAAGGAAAAGCCTTAGGCAAAAGGAAAGCCTAAATCAGATTTGCAAAAAGAAAGATTTTTGAAATGCTTTGCACTCAGTGCAAATACATGCAGAATAAATAATCTGAAGTACCATAAACAACATCGTAAAACATATTGATTCTAACATTAAATGGTTTCATTTTTAAGGCTGTTTAAATGTCACCCCCAGCAGCTGAACACATAAATTTAGGAGCCAACTCTCTCCAGGATAAACACCACAATTGGAGAAAATAATTTCTAATTTCTGTTGTGAAGTTAACAATATATTTAACATCCTAATCTAATGAATCAGTCTAATTTTAGAACTGTTTGTTCTTCCTGCATTTTCTGTTGTTTAAACTAAGATTTACTCCAAATGCCAAATGGAATCACATAGGAGGTTTTCCATTGCATTCCACTGATCTGCATTACTGCCTATATTTCAAAAAAGTTTTGGGTTTGCTTATTGAGCTACTCACTGTGTTTCTGTACCTATTTCCTTGATATTCCATTCTCTTAGCAAATGTTCCATCCACTCGTGTTCCAAAACAGGTATTTAACATGGCTAAATACTGACTAAAATACAATATCTTGCATGCCGCCCATACCCTGTCAGTTTCTGATGCTTTATTCTGGTGTTAAAAGATAGTACATCATATGGAAGACGCTTGTTGATTGCGGGGAAAGCTGACACTTCAGTGATGGGCTAGAAATATGAAACTGTCATAACACTCAGTACGTGAAATGATAAATCCACTAGAAGAGATGGAATCATAGGAAAAACCAACAACATATGCCCCTCCAGGAAAATAATAGCTTGAAAAATCGCTTAAAATAGCCTCGAAAATGGAAAAATTGTTTCTTTCTGGCAAGGGAAACTGCATTAGTTTAAAAAAAAATTAAAAAGACAGCAAAGTATTCAGACAGATTTTATGGGGAAACCTTTGCAATGCCAATAAAATCCCTTTTGCTTTGAAGTCAGACGCGTGATTCAGTAAATGACTCATGTTAGCAATTAGAAAATGGTCATTTAGGGCCCTGATTTCTTTTGAGACAAGGAGAGTGAGGGTGGGGAAAAAGACACAATAAATCTTGAGAGGCTTAAAAGGAAGAGCAGGCTAAAGTGTGAACTTTTTATTTCAGCAACGGAAGCGAGAAATCAGTGATTCATTGAAGGAGGGAGAAAGACCTCCATGCAAGCTGGCAGAGAAGAAGGAAAAGGAGCTAATTATGTCTCTTCCCTTTTTACTCTCTCTGACCAGCATATAATCTGCTTTTCCAAGGTCTGCCTGTAGTATATACTCCTTTCCAACCTCTCCACCCAACCCCTCCTCCAGCGGGGGGGAGGGGGAGGTCTAGCAGGCAACAAGCTCCAGGTGGCTTTCTCAATCACTTCACTGCCAAAAAAAATAAAGTAAAACCCTCCAGTAGAAAACAAGTTGGGGTTTTGGGGGTTGGTTTTTGTTAGTTTGGGGAGGCTGTTTAGGGGAGGAGGTTGGTTGGTTGAGATTTTTTTCTTTTTTCTGGTGGGGGGGGGGGGGGGGGAGAGAGAGAGAGACAGAGAGAGAGAGAGAGAGAGAGTGGGGGAAGAGTGAGGGGGAGGGAAGCCTCCCTGGAGGGGATTGGTTCAACTTGGAAGACAGGGAAATTAGTAAAGCATGAGTCTCTAAGCCATGCTGGTGGCCGGCGCTCCGAGGAGAAGGACGCTTTAGGAGCAATTAGCAGCGAGCCGAAGGCGGCAGCTGCCGCAGCCCGGGAGGAAGCGAGGGCAGCTCCCGGGGCTGCCTCCGCAGCAGGCACCGCTCGCTCCAGCTGCAAAAAGGTTTCAGATGTCCCACCACTGCCTGACCCCCTGCAAATAAGGGCTGACCACCAGAGGCACATCCCACCTTTGACTTGTAATCGCTGACATTTAGGCTACAGCTTCCAACCTGTTTACAACCAAAGGGGGAGGGAAAGGAAAGGAAAGGAAGGGCGGGGGGACAAGTTGGGATTTCTCCTTCTCTCTTTCTCTCGGGTTTTTTATTTTTTTAAATACTGTTCTGGAGAATTCAAAGCAAAACAAAGAAACTTCCTCCTCTGGGGTTGTCAGTGAGAAAAGGACGAGTTGTGCAACTGGTTTGGGATTTGCAAAAAGGCAAGAGGGTGGGGATCAGAAGAAGGTGCAAAGCCACAAAGTGTGAGTGCGCGTGTGTGTAAAGGTGTATGTGTGAAAAATCCATTCCGGCACCCCTTTCCGCTGGCTATTATTTATCTTAGTTGTTGTTTTTGTTGTTGTCATTGACTTTGCTGTCATCTATTTTTCAGACCTTTCTGCATCTAAGATGGTGAAGAAAGGAGTGAGGAAGAGAACAAAATAACTACTGGAAAGTCTCAAACCAGGTTGGGGAGTGTGTGTGCATGTGGGGGGCTGGGGAAGGGAAAAAGGAAAGAGGATTAACCACAGCAACCCCCCCACCCAAAAAAAAAAAAAACCCAAAAAACCAAACCAACAACCAACAGCTCTTTTTTCTGAGGGAGGACTCGAAGGATTAAAAGGCAGCAACTTCTGAGGCGATTTGTCCCGAGTTATGGATGTTGGTGCACTTACTTCAGGCCAGATCAGAGCTCAGACGAATCTAACCAGAAGCAGCAACCACCGTCTCTCCACTTGCCTTTTACCAGGTTTTACCCTTCCAGTATGTTTCATTTGATAAGACATTTTCCAGCGCCCAGAGTTTCAGTACAATGTGCAAATGGATACTGACAAATGGTGCCTCAGCCTTTTCCCACCTGCCTTGTTGCTGCTTGCTGCTGCTCTTCTTGGTGTCTTCTGTGCCTGTCACCTGCCATGACCTCGGCCAGGACATGCTGTCCCCGGAGGCCACCAACTCCTCTTCTTCATCATCCTCCTCCTTCCCCTCGTCCTTCTCCTCTCCTTCCAGTGCGGGGAGACACGTGCGGAGCTACAATCACCTCCAAGGAGACGTGCGCAAGAGGAAGCTCTATTCTTACAACAAGTACTTTCTCAAGATCGAGAAGAACGGCAAGGTCAGCGGCACCAAGAAGGAGAACTGCCCGTTCAGTAAGTACGGCTCTGCTGCCGCGCTGCCGGGCAGGGGCCGCTGCTCCCCGGGCCGAGCGCCCGAGCCCCGGCCGGGCAGGGAAGGGAAGGGACGGGAGAGGGAGAGGTGGCGCCGCGGAGGGGAGGGGGCGCACGGCAGGGCTGGGTGGGCTCGGCTCGGCTCCTCAGGGACGCCGCTCCCGGACAGCCAGTATCTGCAAACCGCTCCGGTTACATTTGTTTTGCAAATGGCCTCGCTGAGCACCGTTTGTTTCTTCGCCAGGCAGAAGAGCAAATTAGAAAGATTTGCAGGGAAGTGGCGGGGAGTGTGTGGGGGACATTGTCTCCTGAATCTGAAAATCATTATCCCCTGTCATTAGGGCGCCTTGACGAGAGCGCTGCATTGGAACAATTAATCGATTGCCCGCACGCTCCGCTCCCCGCGGCCCGCTCCCGGAGCAGGGCTCTTCATTCCCGGGGCCGGGCTCCCGCCGGGGCTGCCCGCGGAGCCGGAGCCCGTGCGCGCCCGCTCTGCCGCCCGCCGTGCGGCGGAGGCGGTGCCGCGCTGCGCCCCGCCGGTCCCGGGCTGCCGCGCCGCTATACCGCTACTCGCTCCATTGTAAACATCTGGGGCTGCCTTCCCACAGACCTCACACGCTTTTCATTGTCCTTTTCTTTCTTTCTTTTTCTCTCTCTTTTTTTTGTTTTTGTTTTTTTTTTATAAATTATTTCGGAGCCAAAGTCATATGGCGGTCCCCATAGCTGAAGTTTCGAGCTTTTCTCTAGAACTAATTAGATGCTTAGTAATAGCATGCTTCTGGTAATGTAATTTTTTGGCTGTTAGTGCTAGAAACGTACCCTTTACTTGGTTTTCCTGCCTATGCAGTCTCAAATTGAACTGTACTAAATCACAATGTATTGCTTTCTCTTATAAATCTTAACTGACTATGTCCCACTATAGGAACATGCTGAGAAAGTAAGCTCTGTTAGGCAACTCGAGGATACTCTAAGGCTTTCTTCAACTGGTAAAGAACCACATTTTGGTTCTTGTGTTGTTTTACATAAATCCAGATAAATCCCGGAATAAATCTGCTGTTAAATTAAAACAACTGAAAGCGAATTAAGTAGATCCCTTGCTAGCTAATGTGTAAAACAGGCAGTTCTTCAGCAGGTTGCCTTGCTATATGACAGATACTACTGTTAATTCAGCTGTATTTCTGGTAAATACTGTAATATAACTTTAGAAACTGTGAGAAAAGTGTTGGAGTATCATGTGTTGCTGCTTCACTTGCTCCACCTTGCAACTTCATGCTTTATCACACATTCTAATGTTTATAAATGCTTTAGATGTCAAAGCAGCTGAATCTTACCACCTCCCCTTCTGTATTACAGAGAAAGGCAAATTCTTAAAAAAAGCAGAGCTGTGAGGGAGGCTTAACTTTGATGAATTTGTATGGAATGAAGTCCTGGAACTGTGTTTCTTAGATTACCTTTGGCTTTGGAGGAGAACAGCACCCCTAAAATGGGATTTTGAAAGCTTTGCATGCATCTCTGAGAACAGCAAACCGTTCTGTATAGCACACTGCTGCCAAAAAGGGCTGTAAGGTGCCCACTCTGACAGCAGTGTACGCAGGGAAGTAGCTACAGATCTGAGCAGTCCCACTTTGCCAGCAGAATTGCTCAGTGAGTAAACTTACCACATGCTTGAACTTTTGCAAAGTCCTGCCAAGAAGAGGTAGAATGGACTGAAATGCACAAATACAAGTTCCTACCTTTTCAGGCTGCGTGCAAGAACAACCCCCCACGACTGTGGGAGGGGGTGTGCACGGTGTGTCCTGGTTTTTCAGTCAGTGCATCAGAAAGAGAATTGCCTTCTCAGTGATGTCATGGTTACTGCCACATCTGCACAGTATCTGCCGAAAGAGAGGAGAATGTAGGTTTTTTTTCATATAAAAACAAAACAATGCCTTTATTGTACATAATTGCATCCTATCACTGAAGATTACATGCAGTGAAGAAAGCACTGCCGTCATCTTAAAACTTGCAGCTTCCCCACTGTACTTCATCACAACGGCAGACCTAGTGAACATCCTTCAGCTCAAAACTATTTCCATCCTGTTGACAGAAGTCAGAGTTCTATGTTGCTGATTCATACTGATTAAAATATGGAGTGTGACGTTGTCTTTTCTGTAAAAACATAGTCTGAGACTATTTAAAAATATATTTATTGTGCCTTTATTCAAGGCTGTTTGTGTAGCAAAATGTTGCAAGTGAATTCACTAAATCTATGTTTTTCACAGCATCATGTGTAGCAGTGCTATCATAATACTGCTGTAATCCCCAGCTGGACTGATTCCATGCAAAGATATGGTATCTCTCACATGGTCTGAAATAAGTAATTACATGTGAATACATTTCTGCCTTGCATAGGGTTAGCCAGAGAGGCCACTAAATTGTAGCCTGTTTAACATTACAAGCTATTTAATCTCTAAAATTAGTTTCTCCCTCCGAAACCATGTTTTCCTAAACAAATAAGAGTGACTATTGACATACAAGACTGAAATATTCTAATTTGGAGGCTAATTTTCTCATGTGCTAATGTTTAAAATTCATTTATGCTGCAGTAAAGCCTTATCAGTAGGTCTGTAAGATCGTGATATATTGTGTAATTAGACAACAGCCTTCACGGCTCTCTGCCAGTTAAGCACTGTCACGTAAGAAGAACAGTTGGAGAAATTCAGAATAAACATTCAGAAAGCAGAATTTAGTCTCCAGCCTTTGAACGGCTCAAACAGCGTTCATGGATTAGCTCTATAAATATTGTGTAGAGTGCACTAAATTAAAGTTTACTCTGGCAGCTGTATTCCGACTTGATTGCTTGGAACTATTCCATCATCCTTTCTCTACCTGCGGAGTACCAGGTGGTTCCTGACTGTTCTGTCAGAAAACTGGCAGAACTTGTAGCACTTGGCATGGCTGGAGGTGTCTGTCACTAGATAGATGTAGGACACTTAATTTTATTTTTCCTTACATCTGGAAGTTTGATCCTCAAAATACAACTACTACCTTGTCCTACAGCACCACAGCTGTGAAGTCCCTTGCCCCTGTTCTTGACAGAGCCCTTCACAAGCACAAAAAAAGAGAGCTGTAGTGTTTTTTGGAGGCTTACACACTAGATGAGGGACCAACAATCCAAAAATCCTCCAAAGAGCAATAACAAAAGCTTTCACTATACCTTGAGCTCTGGGATCACCAAAAGAATCTAAAGACAAATATTGAAATTGAGAGGGAACTGCATGTATGCAGATTCTGACTTGACTCCCACACTGGCAGTTCTCTTGATTAAGATAGAGAATCTCTCTGTGATTAATGGTTGACATGCATTAAAGCTACATGATATATGATAAGCAGGTTCAAGAAAACTTGAATTTATGTCTCAGTGCTATACAATTTTCAGTTGTCTTCTGAGATAACCATTCACAGTACTATAGGGCACACAATTTGCAAGACAGACCTTATTAGTTGAAGAACAACAACAAAATACACAATACTCCGTTTGCAGCAGCTGACCCGCAGTCTGTGGAGGGCGTTCTGCCTGAGCAAAGATTGCAGGACCAGGCTCTTATTTAGGTGCACGTTCAGGGAGTGCAGTCCGCGTCACTGAGCCTGGAGAGGAGTGGGAAGGATTGCTGGAGGGATCCCTGCGGGCTTTGGACCAAGCGGTGCTATGCAAAACCTACAGCAGATGGCGGCACAGCCACTGCCTGGTGTCACCTCTGCTCGAAGAGGTGGACCACGAGGGTCTGCATCCTCAACTGTGTAGGCTAATTTAGTTCAAGCAAAGCCATTCCAAGCAAAGATATTCTATTTATTTGTCTTATGAGCAACCCAAGTGGTCTATTTCAAGAAAAAGGCACTTTGTTGCAGAATGAAAGTGTATGTCAGGGGAGCTAGCAAGAAATAATTAGCTACTTCCCACAGGCTAACCTATTCCGGGCTTTTCTTCTGAGTATTCAATTATCTTTTATACTAAGCTTTAGGAACTCTTGAATTCCCTGATAGTCCTTGCTTTTGCTTTGGTTAGCGTGGGATAAGCTTAACCACATAGTGAGTGAAAGAAGAAAGTTTTGACCCTCATTCTTTAGCCCAAAAGATTGTAAACAACCACTTAACTACTAGAAGTCCTGAACATTACTAATGAGGATTTTAATTGTGTTCATATATACGTGACATACAAATAGGTATTTGTATTCTAGATTGGTTTATATGCCAAAAAATAGCATTAAGTGTGTTTTGATTAGGTATACTTCATTTGATACTCATTTTTTTCACCATACCTCTGGTGCAGGAAAGACAATAAAGTGCTATAGGTACCTTAACATCAGTTATGAAGCTCCAAGCAGATTAGAATAATTGATAAAATAGACTCTTTTCCTACCAAACATTTTGTAAACTAACTATTTGGGATTATTGACTCCTTATCATATGTGTTTGTAAATTAATGTGAGAATTTTTCACTGTTTTTCTAAAGACTGACTAGTGTTTTGCTCGTTTACTGTCCAAAGAGTTCTGTTTTATGGCTTTACTAATCAAAATACTTAAAATAGGAAATAATAATGAGTGAAGTAATTTGAAAACTTGGTTTCTTACTGTGAAATGTATATGTTTTTGAGGACATGATTTCTCATTTTCGGGTAGGTTTTTTGTTGTTGTTGTCATTGTTTTTGGTTTTGGGTTTGGTTTTTTTTTTGTTTGGTTTGGTTTTTGCTTTTAGTTTGTAGAACTCAGTTATATAATTTATAACCAGCAGTATAAAACCGTAGGCACTTAGGATTTATGAATGTGGAAAGAATTGTACTATTTAATGTCTACATGACACTCTCCCGTTACCCTTACTGCATTCCTGCCTTGTGGACCCTCCATGCTGATACTGTAGCCCTGTCATAAATCTTTTCAAAATACACAGTTGTAAGAAGTCTTTTTGTCTCCATAAATCTAACTTATAGCCACTTGGGAAAAAAAAATCCCAAGAGTTTGGAGCAACTGGAAGTTTGTTCCCAAACCCCAGAAGAAGGAAAGTAAGGGACATGGACATACAGGTTTATAGATGCCATGTTTCTGTTTTAATGGGAGGGTTCACAGGTAGTGGCTCAGTCAAAACTTCCCTTGAAGATGGCATTAGCTGAGTGAGCAGTATAGAATGTGCTTACACTTCTGAAACATCTTGGATGCATTCACTCATAGGATAAGATCCTCTGTTTTGAAATAAGGCATTTTAAGATGACTTTCAGATGTCTTTGAACTGTGTGTGTGAATAGGGGCCTTTTCACTTCAAATGAGAGTCAGATCAGATCCTGCAATACGGGAGTTTTCATTTATTGCAGAACCTTTCATGTAAAAAAAAAAAGAAAACTTTTCTATGCACTTATCTTGTTAAACTGTGTCTTAAGTTAAAAATTGCAGGTACCTGTATGAACATAGAACAACAACTCATGTGAGGTGGACTGCTGATTTTTCCTATGAGAAAGTAATCTAATTCCACAAGAAAGATTCTACATAGGAAAAAAAAAAAAGTATATGTAAATAATGTTGTGCTTCTATTTCTAGGCTTAGTATTTGGGATGATAGTGTCAACAAGGCAGAGAAATGACTTGGTTGGTTTGGGATTTCTTATATACTCCCTTCTTGACATTGATATGCCTTGACAAAACATTGTTTTCTATTCAATGGAGAGCTTTTTGAATCAAGCTCTTACAGTCTCTTTTTCCTCAAGCTAGTACCAGGTTGAAATTTCAGCTTCCTTATTTAAATGCTTGCTACTACTGCTTGCAGTGGTATATATCACTGAACTACTTTATCCTAATATTCTGGGGTATATCATCTAATGACCTCTTTGTCACTTGGAACATCACAAATATTTTGTTTATCAACATTGCCAACCAATGTCAGCATGATGAGGCTGCAAGAAAAAGTAACCCTTGCTGATTTTGGGCTCTGCATACCAAACTACCAGATAAGAAATGGAGGACCAGTTTAGTTAGTCTTAGCACATGTTTGTTTCTCAGTTGGTAGGTGTATTAGTGCCACTAGTCTAACTGTGTGTACCTGTCAAACAAGTTTTCCTTCTTTGACAATTTATTTTTATGTGATATTTTGCTATCTTACATCCTTTCATTGCACAGATGCTTTAACAGGGAAAAGTAGTTAATGGTGCTTGCAACCTTAGTTCTGTTAACTAGAGGGATCCTTCCCTAGCTGCCCTAATTGCTTCTGGTTCTTGCGCCAATTTCTTGTAAAACATCTCTGTTGGTTACAACATAGTAAAAAGGAGACAGGAAACAGTGTTTCATGAAGTTTTGAAAAGTCAGCCTGGGAAAGCACGCTGTGTTTATGAAGAGAATTAAAATCTTCAAGGGTAGGAGTCAGAAGGAAGTGGCTAAATCTTTAATCACTGAATGAATATTAAAAAATTAATTCATTAATTGGGCAGATTATTAAAATTTATTTTGGTGCTTCATGTGTACAGTGCAACAAATAGAAGTTGCAGGGGAAAGAAATGGTTACAAGTAAGCCAAGTCTCATACTAAATAGTGTCTTTAAAGGCACTGTTTTTAAATTAGGTCACTTGTGTTCTTTCTTTGAACATTCAGTTCTAATTGCAACAGTAAATCAAAGAATATGCTCAAAGTAGATTCCCATGTAAGGTGGACAACTGGACAGTGCCTTTTTACTGCTACTAACACGTGCATCCAATTACTGGGTTGATATACTCACAATGTCAGCTGTAAAGCATTCCCCTATTTTATAGTTAGCCTAAAGAATTATTAGCCTGTCCCCTTTCACATTTACCTCTAAATAATCTGTCAGAGTGTATATCTTCTACAGTTAAAGAGGAATTTTCACACACATCGAAGCTGACTTTCAAGAAAAAAGGAAATGTTGAAACTACACCAAACAGTTTTATTCCTTTTCTTTTTCCCTCTTCCATAATTTTTGGTATTGTCAAAGAGAGGAAAAGGTTATGGATAGTAGGAATATGAATGATCATGAATGTTCTATAAAAATAAAGAAGAAGATCAGATCTTTCATAAACCTTGATTTAGGAAAGAAATATGATGCCTGCTCCTTTCGTGGTGGAAAACATATGTGAAGGACATAGTTGTTTTTCCATTCCTGACTCGTCTTCCTATGTGGGGAGCAGAAGTGAAAATGAGGGGGTTGAGGGAGGTGGGGGAATTGTGAGGAGTCTCTTTGCTCTTCTTTATTCTGTCACTGATATTAGAGGTTCAAACATTTCATAGAAATAAATGAAATGTAAGTTTTCTTTTAGGTTCCTGACACACAGCTGTGCAGCTGTAGTCAGTATGTGTGGGAGTTGGGGAGGGAATGCTGAAGCATTTTGGAATCATTCAGGATGTTATTTAATTGGAATTAAGGCACAGTGCTAAGTGGAGACTGGGTATAAATCAATGATATTGTGCCCGCATTTGAGGAAGTG
The DNA here is from genome assembly GCF_028769735.1 of Zonotrichia leucophrys gambelii. Taxonomy (NCBI): domain Eukaryota; kingdom Metazoa; phylum Chordata; class Aves; order Passeriformes; family Passerellidae; genus Zonotrichia; species Zonotrichia leucophrys. The sequence continues at coordinate 26,442,355 of NC_088200.1, read as the reverse complement.
GGTGGGATGTGTGACAAGTACCAGATCAGTACTAGAAAGGATGACAAGAAAGAAATGGGGGCAGCATGTGTCATGAGTGGGAGAGAAGTGGGGAGAGGGGGAGCATGGCTTACCCCTTTTGGCAGCTGTGAACTGCCAGTGATGTTGCGTTGTTCTGTCTGATCTCACTGTAACATCTGTTTGTCACAGACTGAAACTATGAAGACATTAGGGTGCCTTTTGAATTTGTATAAAAGTGTGTGCCTGGTGTTAGGATATGAATGTTCCACTCCCAATTTAATTGTTTCTCTGACCCTGTTCTGTAGATATTAGATACTATTTGGCAGCTGTTCTAGGGTTTTCTTCTTCATTTTATCCTCTTTGAGAAGATTAATAACCTACTTTATTCCTAATATCAAATTCAGTATCAACTACTTGCAAGAAGAAGGGTAGGTGAATTGCCCCTTGAAAGTAATAAACCATTTGAAAGAGCTACACGCTATGCATTAAAGAAAAAAAAAGTGGGGTTTTAGTTGGTTGGTTTTTCTTAATTTTTTCAGTATGCTAATACTACAAGCTATATTTGTTAAGAGAAACATATACCTGAAGGACATCAAGTTACCCTAGAATTCCAAGTGCTTTGACTTTTGGAGCAAGGACTAGAGTGGAGTACAGTGTTTTGGTTGGTGCTGTGTTATCAAATATGTCATATTTTGCAAGCTTATCATTAGGATTTGAAGCAGATACATAGTTACAAGTTTGTTGCTGCAGTGAGCAAGGGAAAATGTGTGTTCTGGAATGGAATAGGAGATGACTGCATTTAACACAATTAATATTTTATAAGACTGCTGTTTAGTGTCTTCTTCTCACAATTTTATTATGACATTTAAGGAGATGCTAAAGCTTCCAGTGTTCTCTGAGGCGGTCTTTTAATTTCAACACAACAAATTTTTTTCTCATTTATTTCCCAGATACTTCTTTCTTCTCTGTTTTTTCCTGAATGTAAACAACAAAAATATAAACCATGTCATAAAGCTGTAGAGCTGTATAATATCCCAAGTCAGAAGGGTCCCACAATGATTGTTGTGTCCAACTTCTGATCCTTCACAGGGCAATCTGGAAGTTGATCTGGAAGTACCGCTCTTATCCTCATGAATTATCTTAGTACCTGTGGCACATTTCCCTTGGAGACAAGCTAATGAAAACCTTCCCCTGAACTGTAACCTGGGCTCATGACTCTGCCCCTCTGCCCTGTCTCAGAGGAAGCAGAGTGGTGCATGTGGTTCACATTCTGATGACAGGACACCTTTCCCTTGTCAAAACACTAGTGCTAATAACTGCAACACAGAAATTCTGTGCTCACTGAGGATCTGTAACTGCAAAACTAATGGCAACATAAAAAGACACAGAGGAAGAGTCTAGAGCTAACCTCATCAGCCAAGGTGGGGTTGCTTTCTGTTTGGCTGCTTGTCTGTCTAGGCCTGGTTACTCTGCCTCTTCAGATGCTGAAAATATAACACCCCGTTTAAGATTCATGTGTAGTTTTGGTGCTACTGTTTTAGTAGCTGGGTCAGCAGTTCATACTTTGGCTGAAGAGCTGAGTTAAGGCACCACCATATGTAAACTGGAGCAGAAAATTATGACAAACCTAGTTTCACTGGGCATTCTGACCTACAAACCATTGCAAGCTCTTTAAATTTTCACTTCATGTGGTTCTGAAACAAATAGCTTAGAAAGTGAGTAGAATGTAAGATGTGGAAGGAAATTATGATTGTTTCAGCTTCCTAGAAGTGAAGATGCTGATGAAATCACATGTGCAAATCCACTTATTATGAACAGTGACATTTAAAGTCATGTATGATAGCTTTTATTCATAAAGCAGTATTACCTTTGCTTCCAAACAGCCCTGAGCACACATAAGCAAGGCTCACTTCTTAGTCCAATGAGTTGTTTCTACCACTTAAGCAGCTAATAGAAAATTCAGTGGGGCAAGTACTGGGAGGTACATGTTCTGCCCTTTCTGAGGCTTAAAGGTAGATTCAATATAAGAAGTTTTGCTTTTTTCTTGGATTTTGGTTTGTCAGGAACCCTGCTCCTGGGGAAAGAATGATGGAAGGAGATGCTGAGATCATGCAGACTGGTAATTCCATCTACCCTGGGAATAATGATGTTTCCTATTGATGACATACTGTGGGAGATACTGCTGGACAGGGAAAGGGGGACAAGGCTAAAAAGAAAATAGTGCTCCAGGTGCTATGAACAGACCATTTCATTCACAGCTTTCTGTGTCTGAATAACCTGAGGAGTGGCAATTGGAACCCTGCCTGTATCTGCCATGGCATTTAAACTATGTAGCAACTCTATATTAGTTTTTCCTTGGTACTTCCTTTTCTCATATGACATAGGCTGCTGATTGTTTAAAATCTGGTGATTATTGTATATTGAGAAATTACAAGACTGAATGCACTGGCATACTAAAAACATTTTAAGAACACCCTATGGACAGAAAGATTACTGTGAGTAAACGCAGGGTATAAAATACCTTGCTATAGGGCAGTGGATGAGAAAATGCTTTTCAACTGAATGAAATACCTCAGAGAGCAGCTGTTCAGTTGTCTGAAAGGAAAGAAAAGGTCCAATACCAACTTTCTTTATAGAAGAGCTTGCAGGTTATTTGAACTTTAGAAAGATTCTTAATTACTACGGTGGATTTTTGTCTCAATACAAGAGTGAAGCAGGTACAGACTGGAGTAATGATGTAGGATTATGGGAATGATTGTCCTTCACCATGTGCTGTGGAAATACTGAGGGGATAAAGGAAGATGAGGGAATCCTAATGGTCCTCCTCATGGGGATTGTCAAGTAGCACAGAGTAGGAATCTGCTTAAAGAGAGAGGGTAGAAGACTGGAAAATTTGGCATGAGGATAGTCTGCAGGAATTAAGATTTGAGTATAAGGAATTCCATAAAGTATTGGGGAATATTAGGTCTTATATGCTGGTTATCCATTGTACCTCAAAGTTTCTGAGAATATTTGAGTCTTATTTCTCCTTGGCTCTTTGCTACTTATAAAATGAAGCTAGCAATACTTCCTACACAAGCAAGGGTGTTATGAAAGGCAATTATCTGTGAAATATACCAAAAACACCATGACAAGTGCCAGGAAAAAAAACCCAAAAACTGAGGACGATTACCAGAGGGTAATGTCATCTGATAGAGCAGGGAAGAATAGGCTACTTCTTAATTCTGTTAAGAATTAACAGAATTGTCTGTTAATTCTGTTAACTGTCTGTGTACCTTAATTAAAGTATTTTTGTCTTTCAACAGAAAAAAACTCTCAAGTTTAAAAAAAAAATTTACGATATTACCCCTCTTGCAAGCATTATGTCAAGATTACCCACAGATTTCTTGCACAGCGCAAAACGAAAATCAATGTCAAAAAGATCCCCTAACCAAATAGCATGAGTGGAGGCAGACATTGGATCTGTCCTATAAAACTGGATCTGGTTATGCTGGTTATGGATCTGGTATGAGCATTGTGATCACAAGCAATGTTAAAATTTCTTTTGCTTTGAAGATATGAACCTTATGGTGTTTCAGCTCAAGGATCTGTATAATTTCCATGTTAAAATATAATTGTTATTTGACTCTCTTTACTGTCAGGCCTATCAGCAAATGAAATTTGAGCATGACATCCTCCTAATATTTATTCTATTAATGTATTATATACTTTTGGAAGTGCCTTAATTTTCCTGAAATGCTGTCAATCTATTGGAGTTAAGCTACTGGAATTATTTGTTTGGGTTTTATTTCTTTTATACCATTTTTTAAATTATTGATACTTCCCCTTTAGTGTCACAGACATTATTCTTTCAGTTTAATTTATTACAATTACTTCTACATGTCACAACTTTGCTTTGAAATGACAGCCATCCAAGTTAAAGCCTTTTCAACTTTAGTGAAAACACTTATAATGAGGCTGACACTTGGCTCATGTGGAATTAATCTGGTCTCTTGGTCATTTCTTCAGTTTCTCCTGCTGCAGTCAGCTCTCAAAAAGACATATCTGCAGCTGGGGAGTACATAAGATTAACTTCCGCCTCTCTGTGGCTTCTTGCCTCAGACCACACACCAAATAATTCCTCAAAGCATTATCCAGATTTGCTCAAAATTCACCATGCTTGCTTTATTCCTTTAGTTCTGCCACACATGCATTTGTGGACTCTGCTTCCAGCTGATTCTCCTTATGAAACAGGAAACATTTTGCAAAGATGAATATTTAGAGACAAACATTCTTGTAAAATATCTATATTAATTTTTCTGTAGAACTCTTTCTGGTTTTGTTAATTTTATACAGGTACACAGTAGACCATTAAGATCAGCAATACAAAACCTTTTTATTTCCAACTATACTAAGGACATAATAAGACTGATAGAGCTTTTCAATACCAACTGAATTACAGTAACTCTTTCACCCAAAATGAATTTTTTTATAAAGAAAAACACAATGCTTATATTCATTAAAAACTTTAGTGCTGTCTGAACTATTAAGTTCAATAATGCTATAAAAAGTTGCCACTGGGGGAAGTGGAGTCAGGTCTCTTATCCAGGGACCTCCAAACCTTAATCACAGTTCAGAATTTTTTAAACAGGAGTAACATATGTGAGGTATACGTACATGTGCTCACACAGCAATGCAGATTCAAAAAGTGTCTAATGATAAGACAAAACACCAGTAGAGAAAAATATGGATTCTTTCTATTACCTTGTACTTTATACTAGAAGTTATAGATGAGACTTCATTAAACCCATAATGGGGAAGGGAATGTAATTTTGGTGTTTGAATCAACTCAGTCAGGCATTTGCTAGTAGTCTCAGTGTTGGGTTTTCAACTAAATATTTTTTCATGAAGGTTTCAGAATGTTTCTGCTTTCCAAAGAGTCAGTATGTATATATAAGCTCTTCATTTATAGATGTGTTTTGTGTGCTGAACTACAGAAGTTCTGGATGCAAAATTCGCTTTTCAGATATACTGATAATGCAAGGGTAGATTGCAGGACAGTACAGATAACATAGCACATAAGATAATGCTTCCAAGGAATCTGTAGAGGCCTAACTGAAGAGCACACTTATATTTTGTCCCAGCTTGAGAAAAATATTTAGCTCTTGGAATGAATCCAGAGAAGAGCCTCTAAGCTGATCCCAGGCCCAAAACACCTCTTGAGAATAAGTAGAAATATGTGCCATTGTTGCAATATATGAAGATATGAATAACTTCTGAAGGACTATAACATATTTTTTACCTAGAAAAGGATGACAAATATTAGAGATTTCTAGACATCCAAAAGTAATTTCAGAGTTTAGTCTTAAAGAACATACCTGTTCTTCAGCTCTCTTTTTCCACTGGTAATGAGTCCTAGTCAGCATGACCTTGTAGCAGAGTTTGTTGCTGTTGCCTTTTTTTTTTTTTTTTTTTGCATTCCTTATCCAAATGGTAGATTTGTTTTCTGTTTCTGAAGGAGAGCTAATACTCACAAGTCATTTGTCACAAGCCACTAAAAGTGTCAAAGTCTTACAGCAGGTCCTTGGTGGCTTGTTAATCTCTCCTTTTTTACCCCCCTCCTTTTTTTTAAAGGAAACAGACTAATTCACTTAAGCATAATGAGAGCCATGCTTGCTATAGCCGACTATGTCCTACTAGCAAAAGTAAAATCTGTCTTATTTCTTCACCTCCTTTTCTTGGCTCCAACAATTAAACACAAAGCTGAAAAGCACAAGCTTTTATGGCAGAGCTATTTCATATGTCAAATGAAAAATGGAGGCTGCCGTTTTCATAACAGAAAAATATACAAATGTGCTTTTCCTTTGTGCCCCCCTCCCTTCTAAATTATCATCAGCAACATGCAAAAGATAAACCTCTATGTTAAATAGGGGGACCAGATGTATGTTTAACCTCTCACCCTCATTTTTCTAACTGGCTTCCATTAGGAACAAAACGTTAATATATTCTAAACAAAAATAACTGATATGGTAAGGTGAACTTTTCAACTGGGTAAGAGTTCTTTAGAAAGAGACAGTATTACAGAGTCCTGTGTTGGGCTTACAGACTGTTTTACTGAAGTGATATTCAGAACAATAATTCCATGGTTACTTTTGATAAGTAGTAGCTGAAAGTTTGTTGAGTTGCAGCAAAACCGATTGTAACAAGTAGGTAAATTCTCATGTGTTACAGAAAATCTAGTAATATGTTCTAGATCCGCTATCCAATGTTAGAATTTTTCATCTATATAGTCGTTCCTTAATCCAAACTTGAAATATGGCTGTGATATTTTCCTCTTCTTTAAACTCTTTAGAGAGTTTAAAGATCAAGATTTTCACTCTTTTGTCTTTACTCAAGCTTATTCCACTGTAAAGCCATAGACTGATGATTCTACTCTCTTCATTATTTTGTGTTCACAATACAAGGGTGATGTTCTCTTTCTTAATAGATAGGGGAATAGGAGGATAAAGGGTAATACTGTTCAATTTTTATAGCAGAATGTTTCTCCAACATAAATGTGTATGTATGACAGACTAGATGACAAATTTAAAGATAATTTATCTTATTTAAGATATAGAAAACAGAGGAAAAGTCTACAAAAGTGATTAATTAGAGACAACAGAAAATTCTATTGAAATGCAGTGGTGTTGGAAAGTGCTGTCTCTTGGTAAAAGTGCCCCTCAGACAGTGGAGTAAAGAAAGTTGTCAATGTTTGATAATGGGGTGCTCTTAATGAGCAAAGTTAGGAGCTGTGTGTAACCCATAAAGTATACCTTGGAAGAGTTTGGGAGCTGAGTTTGTTTTATCAGGAAAGATAAATGTCTAAAGGGCTGTTAATGTATTCACTACAAATACCATCTGTAGAGAGTCTGTCTTTTTGAAATTACACAGTCTGAAAACCATAAGATTTTGCATACAGAGTCTAAATTCATAGTTTTATTTGCCTCATTTTCATACTGTTAAGCTTGTATGGATAAGCTAATGTTTAAGAGAGATTTCATAGAAGAAAAGATATTCACCCAGGAATCAAGGAGAAGTGATTACTGAAGGGCAGGAGAAGCAAGTCTGAAAAGAAACTATTGCAATCAGGGAATCCTTACCAGAAGTGAGTAGAGAAGAAGCCCTCTAGCAACTTGTTCTGACTCCTCAAGTGGAGGTTACTAAATCTCCCCAGCTCATGTTAGCATTTCAAATCTTCCCCCAAGCAAAATCACACATCTTAGCTTTACTGGCATAAATAAAAGATTTCAGCCATTCTCAATTTTGTTCCATAAAGCAAGAATATATTGAAGTGTTTGGAGAGCAGCTAAGCTCCCTCTGGGGAAATAGTATAAGAGTGGCTGGTATAGTTTTTTTCCTTTAGGCATGATTCAAAAGGGTTTAAGAGATGTTTTAAAAGGGGGGACAAAAAAGTAAAGAGAGTATTAAAAATTGAGTGACATTTGAAATAAAATTACCAAAATCATTTACTCTCTGGAGAGAGAGGATGGTGTTTTGACCCAGTCCAGAGTCTCAGGATTTCAGTTATGTTTTTCTAGTATATCTCTGAAATTGGCAATGTAAAGTAGTCAATTTATTCCCACTGTGATTTCAATTTCTATCAAGAGTACCCTTTCAACTCCTTAAAATACCACCTTAGAACCTAGTCCAGGAGTAAATACTAGTTGATTTCATGAGCTGTGCCAGTCCTGGAAGAGATTGCAGATGTCAGCTTTGCAGAAGGCTGAAATAGCCAAAGGAAAAGGTCAGTTGTGGGATAAAGAGGAAAAGGAAATTAAAAAATAATTTATTGTGCTGCAAGATGCAATGAGGAGGTAGGAGCTCTCTGAATTCCTACAATAAACTCCTCATTATTTTGTTCCTTCCAACTACTGTAGAAACTTTGTCTTCTCATTATCTCCATAAATTTCAAAGGCAAAACCATATTGGAACCATTCTTACGGGATAATTCCAGCAGGCAGTTTCTGTGGAACAGCAGCCTATGCCTGGCAGCAATGATAACTTTACCATATTTCCAAAACATGTCATTCACAAAATGGGCACTCCAGATGGCCTCTCCCACTGACAAACGCGTCTGTGGCAGCTTGGGAGCTGTGAGTATGTGGGAAGTGGTTTGTGGCTCTTGGTCTGGAATAGGGAAGCTCTGTAAAGCCGTGTAACAGGTAGCCGGTGAACTTACCATATGAAAAACCAGTGTTTACTTATCTTTCCCTGACTTCTTGTAACATCAGCCTTTGGTGGATCACTCCAAAGTAGCCAGGCAGGCCTTGTGTCCCAGGATCAGGAAGGAAACAGCATTGCTCTGTGATTTATGATGATTGGGGAGCTCTGTTCCAGGAACAGCCTTGGCACAGGCATTTGTTATACTTATGTATAAGTGTGTGTCTGTTAATTAAAAATCTGTCAAATTACAGAAAAGGAGGACCAAAGAAAACCTCCTGGAAATCTTAACAACAGCTCCTGTTATCACCAGCGTTCATTATATAAGTCTGTTCAGAACTTTAACAAGTTCTGTCAACTCCAAATAGGTTTGCTCACCATATTTTTTGGCTGTTCCACAGTAGAAGGGCTACAAATAGTTCTGACTTTCAACCAAAATACTGTCAACAGGACAAGAGGAAATGGCATCAACCTACACTGGGTTGGATGGGTTAGGTAGGATATCAGGAGGAATTTCTTCTCTGAAATGTCAGTTAAACATTGGAATGGGCTGCCCAAGGAGGAGGTGGATTCACCATTCCTAGAAGTGTTCAAGAAAGGACTGGACATAGCACTTAGTGCTACAGTTTAGTTGACAAGGTGTTCAGTCAAATGCTGGACTCAATGACCAGGGAGATCTTTCCCAATCCTAATAATTCTATGATATCATGATAATCAGAGCTGCTCTTTAAGCTATTTCAGCCAAGTAGTATCCTTAACTGACCCAAAAATTTTTTTTTGTACAGTTTACTACACAATATACATGTAGGAGGCAGTTGTATTCTCTCCTTTTTCTTTTCTTCTGCTAAATTTGATGTGCTAAGTTCATTGCTAAGCAGAGAACAGTGTGCTAAAACACAGCCCACTGTCTTGCCCCTGAGATTAACTCTGTGGGTCAGAGCATGGTGCTAATAACATTATATTATGAGTTCAATCCCTGTATGGGTCATTCACTTAACAGTTAGACTTGATGATCCCTGTGGGTCCCTTCCACCTCAGAACATTCTGTTATTCTGTGATCTTCCATTAGCTCTGAATGCAAAGCAAGGTAGCGACATTCACACAGGTTAATGAGCTATGTGTCTTGTTGGGGATTTTATTTACTATATCACACCCTAAAAACATAGGGTTTTCTTGTTTTCCAGTCCTATGTTTAATACCTTTTCTGGGGGGCAGTTTAATTTGAAGTATTTCTTAGTGATCTGCTTGGATCTGTTTGGACATGTTCTTTTCTTGTGAGGTAATGCTTTCATTTCCTGACTTTCAAGAACTGCTTCTAGGTGCCTGGCCTTAAACTAGATCTGTGCACCATGTCCAAGACCTAAAAGAAGAATGCCCAGGTTACCAAAGCTAGTGAGCCTTGAAACAGACCTCATTTCTGGCACTTGGCAATGGCTGCTTTCTCTCCCATTAGTAAACAAAGTGTGGCCTAGGCCTGGTTCTCAGTGTATTTGACAGTGCAAAGTGTTGAAAAGGTTGAACTACCCTGTCAAGAGTGATGGTTGAAATGCAGTGATGCAGACAAATGAGTGATGTAGACAAAAGTGAATTTAAGATATTGATTGTGTAATGTCAGAAATGTAAATCTCATTGATCTGCATGTAAGGCCACATGAAATTTGAAAGGATAATGTTAGTTAATGGGTGTTTCACTGAAAAAACTTATTTTCTCTACTTTCTTAAATATGTTGAAATGCCAAAGCTTTTTCCAAATAGAGTGAATAAGAAATATTGAGAAAGATTTTCTTACAAAATCAAAGTACAAAATAATGTCTGCTTAGATGAAGGATGACATTTTCTGGGAATTAGTTAGAAATATGTCATGAAAACTGTCCAATTTAATTTTCTTTTTCACTATCATAAGTTTGACAAGATGTTTCTCTGTTTCTTTTAGAAGTATAAAAAACTGATTTTATCATAATGTTTAGAAAGTTGAACAGCAAATTTGTTTGAAGCCCATTACTTCTATGGGGAAATGAAATTAATTTAGTGATATTTTCAAATGAAATAATGTTTGGTTATAAAAATTCCATGTACAGCTTACTAATTCAAAAAAGGAAAAGAAATGAAGAAAAAAAAAATGCTCAGAAGACAGTTGTAGTATTCTTTGCCAAAATAATCAGGCTCTTTGCTGACATGATGCTAAAGGCAGAGAATGACTATGTTGTGTTTTGCACAGGCCTGTGTCCAAGTTCTTGGTCCAGGCAAGAAGTTTCACAGTTTATGAAATGTCTAAGTCAGTACTTGAGGCTCAGGGCACTGATGCCTCTATGGCTGAAGTAGGAGACATTTCCAGCCAGTGCTTGGTAGCTTCTGTCACTGGGGCCTGTTGAATTAGAAATACTAGAGAATTGCAGCACATACCCATTATGGCTTAACACTGCACACAGAACTGCTGGTTTTCTTGCAGAAACCTCCCCATGGGTCATTCCTTCTCTGTCCCACATGTGGAAGGGAACAGGCAGAGCTCCACCTTTACTTCATTCCTCCTGCTAAGTGAATGGATTGAGTATAAACATTAGGAAATATGCTTGTTTTCTCCTCCCCAAGCCAAAGCATTGCTTTCCCTGACATTTTTTCAGGACAAGCAAGACAACTACGTTTTTTTCTGGATATAGTGCAAGCTGAGCAACCAGGATAAATTTTCATGAATTTGTATATTTTTTATGCTAAAAACAGATTTGTATTTATGAAAGTGGGCCTTGTGGGGTTGTGTGTTTGCATATGCCATAATACAGGTCTCTTGCTTCTGTGTTGATGAAGGGAGAGAAGGAAAACCTTGACAATTGTGATTTTTTTCCATATTGTGACAAAAAGCTGTATTTCCTGAAGCCTTTGGGTATAATTTCACCTGTTCCTGTCATTCTAAGATGGATATATCAGCCAAAGCTATTCTTAGTCCTCCCCTGATGCATCAGGATGTCACAGAAGAAGTGTGGACTGTTGCAGCTGATATATGGAGATAATGGGCACCACATGACTTTCTTTTTTTTTACTTTCTTTTTTTTTTCCCCCTCTTTTTTTTTTTACTTTTTTTTTCCTGTTTTGCTTTTCTTTCGCTGTCTGTGTGTCTGGCTTTAATCAGTCACTTCTCTGTGAAATGTTTCAATTGGGCCTGAACAAACTCTTTGCTCTTCTCTGATATGGACCCGTGGATTATAGGTGAAACTACATTAAGAGGCTGCAGAGGTTAATTACGCCTGAAAGTTTCCAGTACTCTCCACATCAGTTGACACTCTCAGCACACTACATAAACAATCTGGGAGAAGCTATCATTAGTAAAGCAAGAGTGCTGCACTTGCCCAGCCCCTGCACTTGCATTTCGAAGTTTTCATACGTGCTTGTACATCTTGCATGACCCATTTATGCATAGAAATAAATTTGTAAGTCAGCTGCATAGCCTCTGTGTGATATTTCTTTCATATATATAAGCAAAAAGATTACTACCTGTCCTACCAACACTTAACAGCCAAACAGTCCTTTTCCAATCCTTCATTTTTATTTTAAAGTACTTAATCTTTCTTTTTTTAAATAAAACCTTGTAGTACGTTTGGTAGAACACCTGCATATATTGTACTTGTCAAGAACCTTTGAGGTTCTGTAGGCATATTTTTCAAGTTTAAGAATTTTTTCTCTGTTGAGCTGAATGCTAAGTTTTTGGGGAAAATACTAAAACTGTTTAAACAGAAGTGTTGTCAAGAGTGCAGTGCAAACATCCTGATAAATCATTCCTCTCTTTTTAGTGGAATCCATGTAGGTGTTAGGTTAAAAACCAGAAGGCATAAGGTTTTCAAACAAATGCAGTCCTTAGGACAATCATGTCTCATTTAAGATTATTTCAGACCAAACTCCAGTTAAATCAGTTATCTCCTATGCAAAACAAAGAAATGAAAGGGCAAGTAGCTGCTTCCCTTTATCTCTTGGTATAATGTTTTCTTACATTCCAACACCATTTTCTTTACTGTTTTTGAAGAGAGAGGAGGCAGTTTTATGCTTTGGAGTGTGCAGGAACAAGTTGAGGAAGGGTTGGAAGGTCAGCCAGTGAGCTCAAAGTGTGGCAATTCACTTCTGTCTCACCTCATTCCTGCTTCTTCAGAGCAGCAGCACAATAATCTTTTAAATCTGTTTGATATGGCTCGTATGCTTGAAGCAACTTGGACACTGCTTATATAGGAGCTGTCTTGAATTTGCCTATATGAGATCACAGAAAAAAAAAATCCTAGGACACTCAAGGAATTCTCCAGGTTGCTAGATTTAATTACCAGAATTTCTAAGGAATTCTTTTGTACCAAAAATAATTGGATCATCATTTTTCTAAGTGGATTAGATACAAAAATATAATGTAAAACAGCCATTATGGTGAGGTATGATGTGGGACATTTTTAGCTGTCAAAATGTGCTTAGAAATGTATAACAAATGCCAACATGATACTGTGAATTTTGAAAAGAAAAAGACGTGAGTTCTGCTGTTTGCTGTTGCCAGTAAATGTCTACTTTTGTTTGGACACTATTACTACAAAAGCCAAGATAAGACTGTGATTTGCCAATTGTTACATTGTGCTGTCCAACTCTGGTTTTGAATTAAAATACACATATGCCAAAAATTATGTTTATATAATTTAGTATGTTGTGTAACGAAGGAGTGTTAGGTAGTCCAGTTAATGAAATTATTAAATTTTGGCAGAGTGTTGTTAAATTAAGTTTATATTCCATTTTTTTCGGACATTGGGTGGAAGGAAAGTTGAATTCTATTTCATATTAATTGAAACCAACTAGGTTGTTGATATAATAATGCCTGTAAATAGCAATTAACTGCATTGTGGCACTAGTTTTTTCTAAGAGGACAACTCAGAAAGTGCTTGCTTTGAAATAAAACAGTCTAAAGAGGAGTTTTTATTCTGCATAAAAGTGTGTGTAGATAACATCTATTTTGGACATGTTAGATGTTGCTAGTTCCACAACCACATACTGGAGGAAATATCTTATAACTCACAATGCAAGCCAAAAAAGGAGAATTAAATATTCAGTTCTTGAAGATGGCCTATGGGATATTGCACACCTTATTATCTTATGTCTTATTATCTGAGGTCTTGATTCTCAAAGTGAGTACAGCATTTTCCATTTTTTTTTGAGTACATGTACAGTTTTAAGGATCTCATTCTTTATCGCAAAACCCTATTGCGGTCAGTTGGATAATTTTCTTGACTTTGAATATCGCATGGATGAAGGAGTTTGCAGGATCAGCCTTGTTCTCTTTGTGAGCTGCCCAAGCACTTTCAGTTGAACAAAATCTGCACACCCCAACTTTTTTGAGTTGTTTGTTGTTTATTTTTCCATTATCAAGATGACCAGTTATATGTTTCATAAGTAGGTTTAAGAGTGTGGCAAACAGGCTCCGGTCGTCCCTTGTTTGGTTTGACACACTTCATGGACACTAACACCTAATTAGTCATTGTCTGATCCAAAGAATTTGAGTAGCTTGTTGGTTTTGTTTGTTTATTCCATTCCATCCCATCAGCAAGTACAGAAGTGTAAAACATATCTGGAAACAGAAAATTACGTGAAATGTCCATGTTGAAAAATTTCTCATCATAGGTAACAGAAGTTTGACCATTGCACCATTCTTAAATTCATGTTCATTGTGCTGTGAGAGACGACACTCTTGTAAAATACACATCAGGAAAAACTAGGAAAAGATTTAAATTGTAGTTAACAATATAACAGAGAACTGAAAGTGAATTTAGACACTTTCTGAGGCAAAAAGAAAGTCAGTCAAAATTTGAAAATGTAATCTACTTAAGCTAGATTGAAATAAAGTTGTCTGGAAATCAACATTAGCACTTTCAAAGGGTTTGTGCTGTCAGTCAAGACATATACTACTCTTTCTTCTGGGCATTTGTTTTCTAGTTTGGGATTTACTGAATAAAAATGTTAAAAAGATTTCCATGCAGACAAAAATTCCAGCCCTGTTCCTTTTTGAGTGACTTATATAAACACTTGCAACAACTCAGTCCCAGAATGTTCATTAAAGTCAACGTCTGCTAAGCCTCAAAATTTCTGGCTTTACTGTGAATATTTCCAGTTGTTGTGAACTAGGTAATTAGGTTTTTCCCCTTTAACACAGCATATTTTGCTACAGCAATAAGCAAAGAGGTTGGTAAAGTTTTAAAGTATCATTTTTTGATCAATCTAAGCCAAACCTTGACAGTTTATATTTGTATGAAACCTTTTCCTTCATATTTATTTTAAATTGAAAGAAGTTTAAAATCTTTGATGCTAGAAACTAACCCTTAGGGTATCTAGTGATAATGTCATGTCCAACTGACATGACATTATCAGAGTCAGTGTCAATTATCAGTGACATTGTCTTTATCAGTGTTAATGTGCATACCTTAATACCTTAAACAAAAATATCATCACTGCCATATAGATCATGAACATTTGCTTAGCAGAGATATTCATAAAGATGACCAGGTCTTACTGCCCAGCTGTAGGAGGGCATTAGGTGCCTTGCAGTGTTACCAGCAGACAGAAACCAAGAGAATTGAAAAGGGAAGAGGAGGGTGTAAGATACTTTACACAAGGTGGGTAACTGCAACATAAGGGGTATTTTAAATTTTTCTGGGTTGGGTGAGGGTGTGTTTTGGTTGGTTTGATTTTTATTTCAGTTTGGTTTTGTTTTGATTTGGTTTTTTTTAAATGTAATTTATGTTATCTAGCTGCCTGGTTTTGTTCTCCTGGCTGCAGTTTTTTTGCCCAGAAACACATATGCATGAATATATATTGCAGGGAATTTGGAGGAAGGGTTTACAGTAATTTGCAGAAGTTAGCCACATGAAATAAAAGCAGGGGCATTTCTGTTAGAAACCTGGCTTCAGCAAGTGTCTGCCTAACCACTGTTGAGTCTAATGAATAGCAATGGAGTCTGGTATTATGAAGTGCAGGGAATCATCAAAGGTAATAAAACTGAGATCAGACCAAAGCAGCATCTGGGAGTGAAGTTTTAAGTAGCAGACAGGAATGTGTACTAATTATTGCATTGTTAATATGTTGCATGTGTTGCTTGAATAGAGATGGTGTGAGTAAGGGCAGTCAGTAGCACAGCCAGTAGCCCTGGATTTTATCCATCACAGATTCTGTATTAAATCTCCAGCTGCTTTATAACTTTCCTAATGTGACATATTCCCATGCAAAACCAGTCTGTCCAACTGAGCACACCACTTCTTTCAGATGTCACCAAATTTATGTAGCAGCCTAGGACCACTTGGCTTCCTGCTAAACCGGATTGAAAGCTTAGAAGAGACAGCTGGACAATGTTTCATTGCTACTAAAATATTTGCATTGTATGCAACAGACACTCAAGTTCATCAAAATGCTTTGATAGCTCTTTTCCTATATATATATATATATATGTATATATATATAGGAGGAACATTTAGTTGAGATGATACTGCAGCACTGGATTCAAACACGGCTTTCCAAAATGTCTTTTATCCTTAGAGAAGACTGTTCTTTCTCAATATAAATCATGAGGCTTTGGAAAAAGTATTGTTTTTCTCCTGGTACGAGGTGGGCCGAAAAAGTAAAAAACAGGCACACTACACTAGTCAAAAACACTTTTTATCCTGAATTTTACATGCCTATTACTTGAAATATCAAAACTGTGAAATTAAATTTAATATTCACCAACCTATTGAAGAGAGTAATATATAGCAATTATACTTCAAATTTGCAAAGCCAGAGCAGCGTAAGCTCATTAATGTTCTGGAAGCACAGGAAGCAATAAAAATCCTGTAGTGCTTTGAAAATGATGCAGCAGGATAATGTAATCAGCTTTCTCATGTCTGCATGAGAAATAGTCTTGAATACTAGCTGCAGTAATAGTGGTAAGTGAGGTCATCATTTACCACCATTTAGCCTTCCAAATTTCAGACTTTTACTATCTTTACTGTTTAAAATGCAGAAAATTCACCTGTTTATAAGTAATACGATATGGAGTTTGTTTATCCTTTGTAAAATGAGGTATTGAATACTCCACTGGCAGTCTACTGATGTATGTGGTAATCTATGATGAAAACTTTTGGTTAGTGAAAACTAGAGAGGCACTGGAGGAGCTCACATCACCATTCGTTTGACCTGGAAATGGAATTTCTTCTGTGATTTGATTTGAGCATCCATCAGAACAGTTAGTTTTTCTTGGGGCTCTAGTCACAGAGCCTTCAGGAAAGAAGGCAGCAGGGCAGAGGCCCCCAGCTGGATTATGGTGGTCTGGATTTGTTCAGTAATGTTCAGTCCCAAACAATCCAATGACCAGATCCTAAAAAAAAACATAAAGAACTTGTATTTGAAAAGAGAAAGGGGAAAAGGAGGAAGTGTGTTGTAGTTCTTCTGGGCTTTGTTCATCCTCCTATCTGTTATTTTTGCCCGTCGGTCAGGACTGCATTAAGGTGTTCCCTATTCAAGTTTTGCTCTCTGACTCCAGGGATCAGAAAGTCTGATATTGAATTGTTTTCTCCTCAACTCTCTAGATTTTGAAGCCTATGTTTTTACTATGTATCTTGCTCTGTGTTGTATTTTACTTTGAACACAAATGCCCACCTATCTGATTTCAGTGCTAGCAGTAGCTTGGTGAACCTCCATGGTGCAGAATGGGAATATTTTTGAAATCTGGAAATGTTTCCTGGGCTAGAGAGATGGTTTCCCACCCAGCTCTAACTAGCAGTCACATATTTATCCATGGAATTCCCATATGGCTTTGTGGGTGGTAATGTGTAGAGGGCAGATTTCCCACCACAGCAGTTTCCCTCAATACAGATTTATTTCTTTTTAGCTCTGCAGAGTTTTCAGTCTTAATCACTGCTAAACTTAGGCCTGGTGTTTGTATTAACTGTATGATTAAATAGTCTATATTGAACCTTACAGATCTTTGGATACCCATTTGTTACTTTTGTCTTTAAAATTGGATAATTACTTTGAAAGTTTCCTCATCCTGACTAGAGGCAGAATAGAATGTACAAAATCCTGGCACCAAGACTTTAATTACAAGCTCCAGCCTGGAGGCAAATTGATGACTCTGAGGGTTGAAAACTTCAGCCATGCAGAAAGCAAAGAACCAACAAAAACAGAGTCCTCTGGCTGACTCCTGCAGATGAGAGCGCTGCACTGCTCTGTGTACGTAGCGGGGGGCAGAGAGCAGTCAGCTTTTGGCATCTTTGTCAGCTCTGAAGTCAGCACTCCTCAGAAATTCATGGCAAGGAAATATTGGAGCAAAGGGGTCATCCTGAAATTGATAAATACCAGTTTGAAAATGTCTCACATTGCATAATGATTGGCCAGAACCAGGCTGAGTGGGACATATTGTGCGGTGTTAACTTGTGAGCTGAATCCAGGAATTTTAGATGTGTACCTGACTTTTGCTATTAATGTGCTGCAAGGGGCTGAGAAGTTTTTTGGCTCCAGTCCAGTACAAACAGATCTTAGCTCAGTTAGATGATAACTTTCTGGCAAATGTTTCTCATTCTCTTATTTTGAGGAAATACTTTTTTAAATCATGGTAGAAAAGCAAAAGAATAAGGAAGGCATGGTTCAGTTGAGACCTGGGATGCAAGAGGCCTTTTAATACACACTGTGACTTTTGATTGTGGCTTGGTCCAAAGGCAGATGCCCTGGCTGGACATAGCAGGAGACCACCTCCTCTTCCCTTGCAGGGTGCATGGACTACTATTATTCTACCCCTACCACACTAATGGGGCCCAATTATAAGTGCTGCTTTGATAAGAGTTTTTCTTCATTTTGTGGAGCTGATTGGAGGCCAAAATGTTTCTTAAACCAGTAGCTTTTGAAAATATTGTATAGTGATTTAATATAAAAACTGTTAGCGTTTGGCGTCCGTGCAGAAACCTCATAATGATGCACCAATGCTGATCATCTGGCTCAACTCTTGAGTTTTTGCTTTTAAGACTGCTTTCAAAGAATTCTTCTCCTCTAAATGCTTAAAATTGCATGGACGTCATCATCACCTCACTATGTTTTATTACTTCACAAGTGCTACTGCAAAGCAAAAATCTTGTTGAGTACCTTATCCATTCTTAGCAGATTTCAGCACTGTTCACCATAGAGGGTTACACCTTCTTTCACTTCCCTTTTGTGAGTTACATACGTGTAGAAGCCCTGCTATTCCTTGCATCTCTTGCTGGGTTCAGTTCCAGCTTGTCCTTGGCTTTCCTCACCCCATCCCTATGTAATCAAACTTTGTGTCCATATTCTCCCTGCATCACCTGTCCTGGCTTCACCTGTCTATGCATTTGCTTCTTTCTCTAGTCTGACCACCAGTTCCCTACTCAGCCACATCAATCTCCTGCCTTCCTTGCCTGATTCCTTGCCCCTGGGGCTGTTAATTCTTGTGCTCTATAGAAGGTCCTTTCACCTGAGACATGGTAGAAGAGACCAATCCTCCTCTGGTCACAACCACTTTTCAAGCAGTTGTAGAGAGAGATGAGGTCCCCTCAGAGCCTCCTCTTCTCCAAACTAAACTGCCTCAATTCCATCAGCTGCTCCTCACAGGACATGTTTTCTAAACTCTTCACCAAGTCTATTGCCCTCTTTGGACATTCTGCAGCACTTGAGTGCCCTTCACTCTAACAAAGACCCCAGCCCTGGGTACAGCACTGGAGGTGCAGCCTCAGCAGGGCCCAGCACAGGGGGACAATCCCTGCCCTGGCCCTGCTGGCCACAGCATTGCTGATCCAGGCCAGGATGCCATTTGCCTTCTTGGCCCCCTGGGTTCACCCCCAAGTTCCTTTCTGCTGGGTAAATGGACTCAGCCACTCTGCCCCAGCCCGTGGCACTGCCCAGGGCTGTTGTGACCCAAGGGCGGGACTCAGCACCTCACCTTGTTGAACCTCACTGCACTGGCCTTTGTGCATCGAAGCAGCCTGTCCAGACCCCTCTGCAGAGCCTTCCTGCCCTCCCACCAAACATGCAATTAAGCACCTAGGCATGCAACTTCCTTCTGCCTAAGAAAATTAACTTATAAAAGAATCTGATTTTGTGCTTCTGCAATTAATTGAGTTTTGTATAGTTTGTAATTTAAAGACATGAGTTATGTTCTCCTTTATAGTAGCATTGCCCTGATTTAGTCTTCTCATTAAAATAAATACTGAATATTTTTGGAAGTATACTTAAAAGAGGTCAGGCTGCTTTTTCATGATTTTTAGTTGTTTAGTGATTTGAGGCAATTTTCTTTGTATGAAGAAGCTGGATTCTGAGACCACAAGGGCTGGTGTTTGAGGTGCTGTACCAGCACTAAGAAAGCTAATTGTACTAATTTTCAGTACAAGTGAAGTCTTTCACCTGTCTTTAGAAACAGCAATGGCAACAAAAGCCAGAACAAGACATGTCATGAACTCTTATCAGACTCAGGATTTCAGGATTTCTTGTCATAATTGTTAGGACCTTAACCTTTACAAAATGAAGCATTTGCTCCTGCTTTAGGAACAAAAGGTTTCCTTCCGTAGTTGTAAGTTTAGTGTAAGAGAAGATTGAGTAGAGCAACTGCAACATGCTCTGGAGTAAGCTGAGCCCCAAATACATTTACCAAATTTGTTGAAAGGTGAACCAGAGGAGGCTGGAATACTCAGAGAATTAGACTGAACAAAGGGAGCTGTGCACTGAAAAGCCATAAAAAGGGCTCTTAACCCTCTGCTTGCTTGAGTAACTTAGTGGCAGTATATTAAATATTGCAACTGACTGCAAGGGAAGCAGAAAGTTCAGCAGTTCATTCATTTTAGTGCCTTTTGTTTGGAAAAAAATTTTAAGAATAAACCTTAAAAGAGGAAGAAATAAACATAATTCTGAGTGTTTCTTTGGTGGAAAGCACTAGAGAACTGTTTCTTAAACCCAAGACAAACGTTTTCTTTGTAATGTAAATCAAAGGTATCTTTCCCTGACACATTGATGCAATGTCTTATCTTTGATAGAGTAACAAAATATTCTCTTTTCATTTTCTTTCCGAAGTTGGAAGAAGTTAGTTTTTTGACAGAGAGAAAGTCAATATCATGTCCTCAGCGAATTTTGTTCATCTGTTAGCTGTATTACACCACAGTAAGAAAGTAGCAGCTGGAATTGCAGGACCTGATAATGTTATCTTTCAAAGAAATTGTCATTTTTCCAGTGACTTCATTGGGATTGAGGCCAGTTTACATTTCACTAGTGTAAATCACTGATTTCTGAAGAGGAATGGCACTTCTAAAGCAACACTTGAACTACCTTTCACAACCTGCAAGTCTTAAGAGTGTCATCCAGATTTTATCTCATACAAAATAATCAGTTGAGAAGACAGTGCTCTTGGTAGTCACTGACAGTGGCATTGCAAGTGAGGTCTTTGTGCATAGCAGATCTCAATAGAGATTACTTTGTCAGCAGCAAGGAAAACCTTCACTTTTTCTTCTTACAGTGACATTTCATTTGAAGCAGCTACTGCAATAATGTAGCAATGTGCAAACTGACAAATATGAGACTGGTTGTGCATGTGTTGGTTTCAGGCTTATTTAACTCTCTTGAAATTGCTGAGGCCATTTGGGTGTGCATGTTTTTAAGTAGCCTCTAAATATGGTGTCACAGAAATAAACAAGAAAAACATTTTCTGGACATTAGTTCTTTGTGGATTACTAGCAATATTCAAAAAGTGACAGAAGCTCTGATCATTCCCATTTGAAAGTCACTAAATCACTAAAATTCTAGAAATCAAATATTTCATTAGGGTATTACATACCACCAATGCATTTACACATCATCACGGTCACAAAGTCCAAACAACTTCATATTCAAGAACATTAATAAAGGGTGAAGTACCTCATAGTGACATAAAAGAGAATGTTCACTGATTCCAAGGGAGCAGCTTTGATATCAAGCAGATGAGGGTTTGGTGTCATTATTTTACTGAGTTACTTCAGGTTTTGCTTGTCTTTGTGAGTGGGAAGTATTTTGCTGTTTTGTTTTTGGTATTCAAATATTTCCCTTTTAGAGGTCAAATAGGAAATATCCCTTCATATATGTTTGCTAAGAGCAGTTGATAGAGTGATTATAATTTTTTTCTTTGAAGAAAAATATGTCCTTCACTGTAGATTGATTAAAAACAACTGTTGGTTGTATTTGGCACAGACATAGTTGATCATCAACATACATTAATACATAATTTTGCTATGTTTTATCTTACAGATATTTTCTGTTGTGTGTATATTTCAGATTGTGATAAAGTAATATATATCTAATAGAGAGCTGAGTTTGAGTTGCAAGGAAATGGACTTCACTGAGATATGTGCCACTAAAGGATCCAGACTGAAGTTCATGGAAACTTTTTCACTGGCTCCCATGAACTTTAAATCTGATTCCTAATCAATTTCTAATTAAAGTTGCCTTCTTTTCTTAGATTACTCAGAAATACTGCCCTGTAGTTTTGGTTCACAATTGGACAAAAAATAACATTTAGCTTAAACACTTGAGTTCCAATTCTCCTGTGTAAAACAATATTTTATATGAGAGAAGTGTGTTCCTCCATTGGTACTGTGATATTAGAAAGCAGGTACTTCTTTGTGAGGTGAGGAGGTGGAAACATATTTCATACAGCTGACTTCTATTTTGTTTGATATTAGAGCCTTTTGTCTGCAAGGGCAACTCTTTACCTTAACTTTTAAATGAGATTTTAAAAATTCTGTTTAAATGCAGCTCCAGAAAAATCAACTTCTAGCATGGTTGTCTTGGCAGAATACCTGTTTTAAGTACAGTTTCTTAGAGTACCCCAGATGTGTAAATGTGTATCCTCTTTAAATGATCAAATTACATTCCACCTCTCCACTCACCAGTCTCATAAAATGCTTCTTATTTCTAAAACTGCTTTATATGTCTGAGACTTTGCAATGTCTCACGACCAATTTAATTTGCCTTGTTGTCCAAGTTACTAGTGAAAACACAGAAAATGTATCAATTTTCCTGAAGTCCAGCCAGATAGATCCCATCCCATTTATCTTCCTTCTCCCAAATAAACTCCAACCAACCAGTCATCAAAGAGAGCTATCAGATTACCTTGGCATCATACTCTTTTGGAAAAAGCATGTTAAATTTTTATGCCATTTTCCATTTATTTCCATGCATGTTAATGAATGTAGAAGAGAAAAAACTTTATACTATGATTTTTATATTATTTCAGAATTACTAAGAGTAGTCTTTTTTCTCCTGAATCAGAAGTAAAACCCAGCATTACTGGGGTGTTTTTTTTCTTGATAATATCCAGTGGTAAAGCATTCTCTTTTTTTTTTTTATTCCACTCTGTAAAGAATATGTAATGGATAGGTGTGGCCAGCTACCACAGGACAGAAGTCTCAGGATGCCTCATTTTTACCAAAACCTGCCTCTGAAACCCCATGTCCTGAGAGCACCTCACCATGTTAAGCTTTTCTGAAAAAAAATGCTCAAATTCATTTTGGGGGGAAAAAATGTCCCACACAAGCACATGGGCACTGTAAAGGGTCACAGTCTGTCCATGTTTATCAACAGATGGAAGTCAAATTACAACTTTGCTGTCTTCATGCAATCCAAAGGGTGAATGTAAATGCATGAGTAGAAGATGAATATATAAACAGAAAAAAAAGAGACAAAATTATTCCTCTTATCTTGTAATTATGCGTCATCTGAACTTAATATACACAAGGATTTCTGCAATTCCTCCAGATGTCAGAGACCAAAATCTTTGAGGACAGCCATTTGTCCAGGAGGACCCTTTGAGATAAAACTGTGTTCAGATTAAGATGCTGGCAAGGAAGAGTTCAAAGTCACGTCGAAATTGCTATCTAAGATCATTTTTCAGGAGGAACCATGCTTGTCTCCAAGGCAAAGCAAGAAATTTGATGCTTTGTCATCTATCCCAAGCATACAATAATTTTTATGGTTCATTATAACTTGGAAACATAGAATGGCTTCACACAACAAGTCACTTAGCTTTACTGCCATTAGTTCCTTATACTAATATGATTTAAAGCATCCAACAGGAACATGTAATTTAAAAATAATAATTTTGCTTTTGCTTGCTTTAGTAATTTTGTTGATTCTCCGTGTTTGGTACTGTTTAACACTCTTTTTACAAACCACAAAGTATCTGCAGATTTTTATAGGCATAGTTACATGACTTCATGAACAGCTACTCAGATTCATAATTTTTCATTTCTGGTTTTGCTAGAAAATGGTGGATGATAAGTTAGTTATTTGCAAGATAATGATTTACATATGGCTTTTGTCAAGCCACATTTGGAAAGAAATCAGCCTGTAGCTAAAAAATTCAAACCCAACAATTTAACATTGTTTTGTTAGTTAAATTACATTAAATGACATTATGTTGGAGGCACAAGAAGTACATTCTGTTGGAAGCATAAAAATTTGTCAAAATTGCTTTTCATTTAACTTTAACTGATTTATTAAGCAAAGGAGAAGTAAGCAGTTAGTTGCCAAACTAGCTGATTCTGGTTGCTGTTCCTATTTTTTTTTTTTCTTTAGTAGCAGAACTCATCTTCTGACACCTTTTTTCTTATTGTTAGTCATTGATTTCTTTCCTGTAACAAAATCCAATATTTTTCAAAATCCAAATCACTTCTTAATTTTGAATGAATAGGGACACGAATAAGTTGAATAAATCATAATGAAGTTATTTTCTCTACTAAAACTCTGACTCAAGGTTTCATGCACATCCTTTACTATTTAAGTATTTGACGCCTAACTTTATTAGCAAATGCACTACTCTATTTAATATCATAATTTTACTTTCAGTCCTAATATGTTGTCATACAACTAAACCTATTAAATAGTAGAATCATAGGACCACTTGAGCAACTTCCATGAATTACTTCATAGAATTATTTAGGCAGCTTTGGTTATAAAGATCCACCCAGCTGGTCAATCACTCCCTCCTCCAGTGAGACTGGGGTGAAAATCAGAAGGATAAAACCAACTAAGTTATGCACCGCCAGCCCCTGGCCAAACACCCTCCCCAGGGCAGTTTTATTGTTGTGCATGACACCGTATGGAATGGAATATCCCTGTCACCCATTGGAGTCTGCTGTCCCAGCTGCGTCACCTTTGAATTTCCTGTGCTCCCCCTGTTTCCTCACTGGCAGGGCAGAGAGGGCCAGAAAAGGCCTTGAATTTGTAAGCCCTGGTCAGCTGTAGCTAAAACATCTCTGTGTTATCAGCACTGTTTTCACTGCTTACCCAAAGCACAGCACCGTTTGAGCTGCTATGAAGAAATTTAACTCTGTGTCAGCCAAAAAACAGTACAAAAAAGGCCAGCATTGCATTTAGACTTGCACACCCTACTACAACCATAGTATCTCTTGATGGACCTATGAGATAAATGATCAATCACTAGATACCCAAGAGGCAAAATATTCTAAAGAGATAGAGAGATGCAGGGTTGAAATGAATACGACTGTGATTTTAGTGGAGCAGACTTATGAATGAATGAACCTTTTAGTTTTAGGCCAGTCTTGAAATTTATTGTGCATTTATCTCACATGCCCACCCTAGTGGCACAAATAAAATATTCCTGCAATAGATGAGGCAAAATAATGTTGCCTTGGAAATTGTACGATGAACTGGTTTTTTGTGTACTATCTTATGTAATAATTCTGCAATAGTCACTAAAATTTTAATTATTCGCGATGTTTTCAGGGGCCTCAGGCTTTTTTCAAGTGAATTTTGTCCAGGGTTAAGAAGACTTCCAGGCAAGTGAAAATATCTTACATGGAGAAGTCAGAGAAGAAAGAGATTTGACTATAGCTGACACATCTCTACCAAAACTGCTGTCACCACTGTATTTGTCATCTGTGTTGACAGCTCGCAGGAAGAAAATCAATAAATTCAGTCATTTTGTGCATCTCTTGTCAGATACTGC
This sequence comes from Zonotrichia leucophrys gambelii, assembly GCF_028769735.1. Taxonomy (NCBI): domain Eukaryota; kingdom Metazoa; phylum Chordata; class Aves; order Passeriformes; family Passerellidae; genus Zonotrichia; species Zonotrichia leucophrys. The sequence continues at coordinate 26,417,200 of NC_088200.1, read as the reverse complement.
ACTTCATAATTACATGTAACAATTCCCTTATAGCAAAGCCAAAGGTTTTTTTTAATCTCTTTATTAACTAGGAGTCCCATGTCCAGATATATTTCTGCTGGTTCTTTGTTGATGTAATTGCAGCTACTCTGTGAGCAGCCTGTGTGAATACACTTCAGCCCTGTGCTGCAGTGCACACTGGAATACAGTCCATCACTTTCAGTTCTCATCATGTATTTGCTTTGATGCCACTTAATGATGTTTCTGCTTATTTATAATATGCAGAAAAATCATGCATTGGGATATTTGGCAGACAATTTCTGTGGTATGGAAAAAGATGCAAACACCTACATTAATGAGCTTAATATTCATAAGCATTATCAGTAGTAGATATTATTATCTTAGGGATATGTCTGTGTATTCACATGTATTATCTGATGTCATGAAAATAAAGTCATGGTCTTCATAGATGTTTGGTAAAAGTTAGCTAAACACAACTAAGCTGAAAAGATGCCCATAATTAGTGAAAAGCTTGGAATACTTTCCGAAATATATCATTCTCTCATTCTAGCTGTTATTACTTTTGTTTGGCCTGCTTCCAGATGGGAAATAGCTTAGACAAGATCTATCCATTAGACAACATTGACATCTGTCTTGTGAGTAGAAACATGAGAAGGGAAGATAAATGATGTCTCATGCCTGCTCTGAAATATATCAAATTTTAAGAGAAACAAATTCACCCTCTGCCCTAGGATTATATGTAATATTTGCAGTATGTCACTATAATTTTGCCTTCATGTAGAATCCCTTAACTGTTCTTTTTCCACATAATTTTTGTATCAAAAATATTAATATCACTGGCTAGTTAATTTTATAAGTGTTCAACCCCATTTGAGAGTATGAACAATTTGACAGCTATGTAGCAGTTTGGCCTCTGATGGGAAATATGACAGGTATTTTGCATCCAGGTAAATGTACTTCAGAGCTAAGGAGTATATTTAAATTAAATGTGAAATGCTCAATATGTGTGTGTAAATATAGGTGTGTATATCTATGTCTTCATGAACAGTATGTCAGTAGCTAGCATTCATATTGTTGAACTATAATTTAACATCAACAACATAATAAAGCATATCTATGTACAATATTTAGTATGCTCAGTACATACGCAAAAACACACATATGAGAAGAATCCCTTTTCCTGCATGCAGCTTAATGCTGTGACAAGTGAATTTAGACACTTGCAGGTGCATAGCTGAAGATATTACCTCTGTCAGTTCATTTTTGTTGTTGAAATGATTTTTTTTTCTGGTGTCTTTTAAGTAAAGAGTAATGTAAAATTTTTTGTGGCAACTTGGCCTTTGCAGCCGCATGCCAGTCTAAAATGCTATCACTTAAGACATGGTAAGATGAGAACAGAAGTGGAATCATCATTGCTCAACTGGACCAATGGCCCAGAAGCACAGAGAATCAGAATTGCTGAGACAGAAAGGGTGAGCCTTAGTCTGGAGAAGAGACAACTTGTTCACTAAAGTATGACAAAGCTTTTAAAATTAGCTTTAAAAAAGCAAGCCTGAGAATTAACAGCGGTGAAGTCACTGGGCGGAATCCCTCTGCAGAGCTAGCGCAGTGGCATGGTGAGCGCTCAGAAATAATTGAATGGTCAGCGTTGGAAGGGACCTTAAAGACCATCTAGGTTCCAATGCCCCATGCTGCTAATCCCTTCATGCTAAACAGTACAAGTACAAAATAGGAAACTGTTCCTCTGATAAAAATGTGCTGCATATATACAAAACAGACACAAATTTTCGTAATAAATTCATTTGGCATAGGTAAAAAAGCATGCGCTTATTTATAAAACATATATATTTAAACATATTATTTGCTTCTTTGGGGGAAGGGGTATTGATCATATAGAGGCATTATATTAAAGCTGAATTGCATTTAAATTCAATTAAGTTGTGCAAGCTCCTAGCCTGCATGGGAGTTTGTCACACAAGTAGGTTTGGTCTGTCAGATACTGAGATGTCTTACCAAGCGGAAAGAATATATTCTTTTAAAATATTCTCTTTACTGCCTCAACTGCTGCAAAATCTTTATCGTTCTAATTGTTCTGGTAAGTGATGTTACCCAAGTTTCTCTAGACACAACCACTGATGAATTCCAAGGGTTTCAGAAGATCTGTACTCAGTTTACATTGTGGTATTTTAATTTCTCTATTAAGGCGAACTTCTGCCTCAAATTTTTGTATATATTTCTACCCTTTCTAGAGTGCTACCTATATTTAGTAGTACCCTCATGTATGCGCTTTGTGCACCACTGTCATGAGAGGCAATGATATTCAAATTTTGTTACAGATAAAACAGATATTTTTATCTTGAAAAAAAAATTGCATACTTAAGGTTTTCTGCTTTCTTCTGCTTGAATTTTTTATTACATTTGTTTTCTAGAACTGGATTTTTCACAATGAATCCTATGGCCAGTGTACAGCCTGTATATTCCTGGTGTCTCCAAGCATCTATAGTTTTTTTCCACCACAGTGTGGAAAATAAATTAACACCAACTAATAAAACAACTGTTTAATAAACTTATCTCATATATTATGGCATTTTTTATAATTGCTAATCTGTATGTGGCAGTTCAAAGCTGCTAGAAAGCTTTTGTTACAATTCAGCTTTTTTGTTATATGTTTTCTTTGAACTTGCACTGCAATGGGGAAGCTGAGGAAAAGGCTCTACTGATATTTGAAACACATCAAAGGCTTAAGAAACTAAACATGCAAGACAGATGCTTTTGTTAATGTCTGCTGTATCTCATTTCACAATCTTTAGCAGCACATACAGCTTCATGATTTCACACGACCACTGTTATCCTGCTCATTAATGTGAAAATTTGATGAGTAAAAAAACACTTGTTTCAGCATAAAATTCTGATTTTTTACAGGAATTCTAGTTTTAACATGCAAAGTTGGAAAAAAAATTTAAAAAGCAATAAATAGACAAAAAATTGCTAGTATAAACCAAATCTTAGGTCTATCTTTCCATTCTTTATGGAAAGATAAATAGCATCTAGTCTGACAGTTCATGTATTGCAACCTATTGCATTTAACACTATAAAAGAGAATAGTAACTTCCACATTTAGCATCTGTGCATATGATTATGGCTAACTATATAACCAGATAAGCAGTAATCTTGGATTAGACATAAATTTTTAGAAAAACTTAATTTTTTATTTGCTAGGTGGTACCAAATCCCAATCCAAATTTTTCACTTAAGTGGTTTCTTTCTTAATGAGTTATCCTGACTTCCGCTTCTACAATTTGATCTCTCCTGAGCCTCAAAGTATTTTACATTAGGCAGTCATCTTTCTTTTTTTTTTATTAGCAGAAACCTCAGCACAGAAATAATCCTAGAAGTAAGCAGAGTTAACCACTATGGTTGTTAGAGCTAATCCTGCCTAACACAGACCCAACTCTAGACTCCAGTTCTGTAGTTTGAATTGGAAACCGTAGAGGAAAGGGAGTTTGAGACTCCTCATTCCTCCATGCGGAAGGATGCCCCAGGTATGCTTACCCTGGTACTCCTATATTGCTAGCTTCTGATTGCTGATATCTTTTCTTGAAATATAGTAATAGTTATGGTCAGCATATTCTAATACATTGACTAATTAATACGAAACAAATTGGCTAATGAATGTTGCCCTCTGCTGCAACAATGCTAAGGATGTGCATGGGTCCTGTTTACAATTATAAGTTCAAGTGGTAGAGAGGCCTCTTACAGCAGAAAGAGATGGGTGCTATCCTCACTTCTGCTTTGTAACCACAAATTTGTTACAGCACTTCACACATACTTCTTTCCTTTTGGAGACCTCATTGAAAATACTCATCTGTAAATATTCCCAGCTTTCCTCCTTGCTCAGAATATGATATTACCACTGAGATTTCCTTATCTTGTTTAAATTGAAAATGGGCATGGACTAAGGCTGTCAGTTTTGGTTTATTCCAAAAAGTAGCAGCCAAAAGTTAAAGTAGCAGCCTTTAATCATTACCAGCAATATTAATGCCACAACAGTGTTTACGTCTCAAATATGCTTCTAATTTTCCCAGTCAAAGGCAAATTGTTGGTGATATCTTAATGTTTTTTTAGGTAGCTAATGCCAAAATGCAAGGTTATGATCTTGATCTGAATATTTCCCAGATGTGTGGTAAGGTGAAAGGTGGAGCAGCTAACAGAACTTGACTTCCTATCTGTGTTAGTCTAAGTTAAGTGAATTCTAAGTCAGGCATAATTAGAGAATGAGACCCCTAGAAACCTTCACCTTCACAACTGCTTGAGATGAAAGCTTCGCGCTTGGGTGAGTGTAACATAATCCACATGTTGGAAGAGAAATCAGAATCAGCTGTCACTGTCTTTTGCATATGTTTTACAGTGCCCCATTAACCACCTTCTTGTCAAAAGTCAGTGATCTTCTCTGAGCTTAATGCTTCTAATTCATTTACACTGGAATCAGGACCAGATTCTAAATCTGATGCTGGTTTGAACACAGTGCTGTCCACTGAGGTTTCAGTTTGCATATGACAGATCCAGTTTGGAAAGGTGTAGTTGATAGAGATGGATTCCAGTGATCCTCAGTTACAGGAGTCACCTAACTTCTTTTCAAGACAGACACATCAGATATAACATAGATAATAAAAACCAAGAAATAGAACAACATATGAAAATTTGGATTTGGCCCCTGAGGTTTTGACCAGAAGACCTTCAAAGGCTTTTGCAACCTGGAGCATTCTCTGAAATGAAAAAGCATCGAGAAATCTCTGCTGTGTCCAAGAATGCTGAAATTGTTAAGCTGGGACTCAGACACTGATATTCAAATAATTTGAGATAATTAGGAAAATTTGGTTTTTTTAATTATTGTAGTGTTTCCAGATGAAACACTGACATAGATGTCAGAATGCAGTCTTCTTTCAAGTTTTGCTATTATCCTGCAAGGTCACTGCAGCAAATCAATCAGTCCTCAGAATCAACTGTTTGCTGGCTTCCCAAACTGATCTTACTGGCTCTGATTGCTAATGATCCTGCAATGAGGGTCACACGCTTTCCAGGTGTGGTAATCTGTATGCTAATATGTAAAATTAAGTGGAGTGGCATTCAGGGGCATGTCTGTTAACACTTACAGAGGTAATGGCTTGTTTTTAATGTACATGGTAAAAATCTTTTTATGAGAGTAGAGTGGGAAGACATTTTAGAGTGGTCCCATAACAAATCCATCAGTGATTTGCCTTAGCCCCTTGTTACTGAGACATATGCCAGGTTTCTTGAAGAAGTGAAGTTCAAGTATTAGTAGGCTTCTCCTAATAACTTTCACTTATGTTCATTCACTTTTGTTAATGAATAACTCAGAGTTCTCATGTAAATGAGGATGTAGCTCCAATTAGAAACTAGGCAAAAAAAAAGCGAGAAGTTACAAATTTTTAGTTCTGCACTATGAAAAATGGTAGATTTTAATCTACCACAGGCCACAGATTTGCAAGAATGTATTATGTATAGTTTTCCAAGCTATGTATGTTTCATTGGAAGTAGCACAGAAATCAGGAATTGCTGAAGTATCAACTGCAAATTATATTGCAGTATAACTTGTGATAGTAATGATTGCTGCTTATATGTATGTTACACCTTTAAGAAGAGAGAAGGCTTCTCTGAAGTCTCTCTAAAGCAGAGCATACTTCTCATTAAAATCAATTTCTGAGCATTGGACTTAAAATGTTTTTGAGCAACCAATGGTGAAATAGCTGAGAATAGTGACAGCCTCGTCGCTTACCCATTTGTCTGACATGTCCTGTTGAAATGGAATTTGAGAAGGGTAAATCTGGCATAAACTTACGCCACCCTTTGGAAATTCACCATCTTCTTGATTGTGTGTAGCTTGCCTTTCTTTGGGATTTTTTTCTCCCTTTTATGTGCCCCATTAGCACTGGAATCATTGCTTTTGACATATATATCAGAGATTGATATATAAAGTCATCAGATCAACTAGAAGGGATTTCTGAGGTCAGTGGGCACTAGATCTTGTCAGCTGATATTTTAGCAATGGTACTGGAAGCTTTGAGATACTAAAGGCAATGTGCTAGATCCCTTTGAGCCAGAACTGTTCCATTTTGACACCAGAGAGCTGGAAAGGTGGTTTGCCAACAAGGATGTCATCATCTCTGTCCTGTTAAAGATTTTACAGAGTCTTTGCTGTTGCTCACTATGTAAGTGAAATATATGAGACCTGGAAACTAAAAATCACCACAAATACTTTCAAATTATGTTACTCTATTGTTATAAGAAAATATTTTGAATATAATTTTTGCCCTGATACAAAAATTTATTCTATCTTTCCTTCCAGATTTTTATATTTTGCTGTCTCTGAAGGCTTTTGTGTTTTCATAGGCAGCTGAGAATGTAATAGAGGGACTGAGTGGAGTCAGGCAGTTCAACTGCTCTGTAGTTGCATGGAAGGGAATTATGATTGAGCACATGCATGACAAAAGATTCAGCAGTATTGTAATTTTTGTTAATTGTGCTAGTTTAAAACTAGCAAGGAGCTCCCAAGAGTGGTCTTGGCACAAAATTTTTAAAACAGGAAAACATGTAAAGTAAATAAAGAGACTGAGAGATTAAAGGTAGCCACTGTGATCCTTAGTCACATGTTTCAACTTAGTCTTTTTCTATCAAGTTCTTTTGTTAGTGTCCACAAGGAAAGGGGAGGAGATTACAGTGTGGGCTTGAGAATAAAAAGAGGTATTGGAAAGTAAAGAATAGGAAAAAATAAGTAATTCTATAGAGGTGGGCAGAAAAAAATGGCCATTAAGAATCAAATTTGCATAGGTGATATCTTCATGCTTTGCCTTGTAGGATACTTGCTGTCTGTGAGCCTGATTTGTGAAAGGAGACCATAAATTAATAATTCTTGTAGGAACTATAATGGGGAGTCCAGGTTTCATGTACTGAATCACAGGTTCTCTAGGATTTACTAGTGTTCAAACACAATTTTTATTTTGTTTTTAAGTAAAATTCCCTTCACATTTCAGTCTAACAGGATTAGTACAGTTGTCAATTACTACTTATTTACAGAAATCAATGCCTCTTGTATAAACAGCACTGACTGCAGTGTTTGAGTCTGCAATTTGTTTTATTTGTCTAATAGAGCAAAAAAAGGAAATATGGTTAATGTTGGATTTGATCAGATCATAAGCACAAAATAAGCAAATTAAGAACATGGGGATGAGGGACATAAATCTCACAATTTAGAGGCAAGTATCCAAAGATAGATATAATATATCTAATCTATATAGACAATATAGATGTATATATATGAATATATATGTAATCTATAAAGACAATGCAATGTGAAAAAACTATGGTTTTGAATTTTTTGTCACCATAATGTGAATGATTACACTCCTGCTATTGCCTAGGACTAGCGCTATATCTGAACCATCTTCTGCTGCTGCCTAGACGTTTTAGAGTTTCTTTGCACTCCTGGAATTTCAGTGAACTAGCCAGAAATATCATACAGTAGTTACAACTGGTTCCTTGGTAGTGAAATATCATCAGCACACCATGCACACTATGAGTACATCGAAGTGCAAATACTGTAAAAAGTACTGCTCTTTGGTGTAGTAAGTCCAGCCCAGCATATTCAGAAATAATTGATTGGCTTCCTGTGTGTGAAAACAGAGTTTTATGGGCTTGGAAGCATTCTCAAGAGATCATGTGGTACATCCCCTTGTCCCACAACATATCTATCATTAACTCAGCTGGACACTTTTATCACCTGCTCTTAAAGTCTGCACACACTCCAAAGTATCTTTAATGAATAAAGAGAGTTTTTATCACCCTTATTAAAATCTTATTATTCTTAACATCCTCTCTTACTCCTCTGTGTAGCTGAGCCCATTATTTCTGTTGTCTGTTTCATGCAATATTCCTCTTCTTCCCAGAAATTTTGAACTACTTGAAAGTTACTGTTACATTTTTTCTTCCCAACTCTCCTCTTCCTAAGGTAAACTTTAACTTACAATTAACTACAAATCTTGTTTTTCTATGCCTAACACTATGCTGATTGCACTGCTTAGGCTACCTTGAAACAAGCAAAGAACTCAGATGAATCCTTCCAAATGCTGGATTATGTAGAAAGATTTTGTTTTGTATTTTCAACATGTTTAGATGTGTCAGGAGGCTATTCACTTTTCACGTTCCTCCCTCAAGGCCACATTGTACACCAGTAACCACACAGAAACTTTTCTGCAAAATACTTATCTTGTTATTCTTCCTGCATTTGCGCTTCCTCAACACTTCATTCTATTTTTGCAGTTAATCCTGGCAACAATTGCCTAAACACAGTTTTCTAGCCTGTTTTTCATCCTACTTAAAATAAATTTATATTAAACTAGGGTATTTATGATAATGTATTGTGGTTGTGTCAAAAGCTTAACTACATAGCCCTTTTCATGACGTGACCTGTTACGCTGTTATAAAATCAGATTAGATTTAATGAAATTTGCTCTTGACTGGTCTTTGCTGGCTGCTTCTCTGCTTTCTTTCATTTCTCTATATGGAGGAATGTATATGTAAGAATTAAAGGGTGACTCCACTGCTTCAGACTAAAGGTCAGTCTGGTTTCCTGTCTCTGACAGTAGCAGCAGGAGAAGCCCCAAGAGGAGAGGAACAAGCAGACAGTGCTAACTGCCTGCTACACTTCCCTACTGTGCATCAGTATGCAACTCAGAGACCAATGATTGTATTGATTTACTTCTCTTAGAACATTATTTTGGGATTAATTGCTCTGATTTCTTCTCAGTTCAGGTAAACTGACATCCTAACAATGATTGCTGTAATCTGACAAGTGAAAAAAAATCACTTCTTTAGTTTTAAGCATTAAATTGTTGTTTTCTGGCCAGTAATTTCATTTAAGATGCAGTGCATAGTCCATACTCCTTTTTCATTTTCTCAGTTACTTTCAGTTTTACAGATTTTTGCTACTGAAGTCATTTTTGTTCCACCCTGAAAAGCCAAGTGGTTTAGGTATTCCTCAAATACTAGTTAACCATTATTTCTGATAGTGCATGTTGCTCTTTCCTGTAACTTTTCCAGTTCTGTTCTATCTTTTATGAAACAAAAGACAACTGTAGCATTTGGGTTTAAAATGAAGTCATGGATGGATTTAAACTTTGTGGCTGTATTTTTCATTTCCTAAACATCCTACTCTTCTCCAGTAAATTTCAAATTTTTTTAGTACCTATTACAAGAATAAGAGCTAGCAGCTGGGCCATAAACCATTCTGTAACACATTCAATGTTTATAAACCTGACGTTATTTTTCCTGTGTGCATCACTTTTTACAACATTCACCTACACTGATATTTTTTCTGGAATTTTATTTCAGAAATTTATTTTCTGCATTTTATTCTGGAATAATTGCCTTATCAGGTTGGGTTCTGAGAGTCTTTTGCAATTATTATTCCCAATTCCTTCAGATTTAGTACCCTGAATAATTTAGTATAATCAGCAGGGTTTTTCATGGCATTACTGTAAATCATTAATGAATACACTGAGGACAGAAAATACCAGGACTTTGTTGATTACTTTCCCAAGAAAAATTACTTTTCCCCCCTATTTTTAACCCATAACTTGTTTTTTTATTGTTTTCTATGCACCAGCTATACAACGTGTAGAAAGAACCTGGAATACAATTATTGAGTTGGTCAAGCACAAGCAGTTGTAGACAGTTTTACGTTTAATGTCTGTGCACAGGCTGTACAAGGAGCATGCTCACCATTGATCCCACATTCTCAGGTGTTTCTGCATCCACATGCAAAATCCCATTATATGGCAGCTCTGCTCTTCAGCTGCTCATCTCCAAAGCTGTCTACACTGCAGGTCTACACTGTCAAATAACTTATTTCCCAAGGTGGCTGTTGGATCCAGTGCTAATGTTTTACACTGCACTTGTTAGTTCACACCTAGCTTTATTTGGCATGAGCTATTTTCCACTGGGATCAATTTCCATAAGATTTTCAATATAATTCACTGCAGGGACCACATAAACAAGACCAAGCCAGTCCTACTTCCTTTGGTTTTTAACAGTTTGATGCCAGGCCATGCAGAGCAGTGCCTACATGACCTTGCCATCAGACTATACAGGACCAAACTGGTGGGCTGCCACACAGCCTTCCCAATATGTCAGACATCAGAACAGAAAATCCACAGGTGTCTCTGACATACAGGTGAAGCCTCTAGAGGTAATATTCTGAGGAAAATTGATCCAAGCCCTCTCAGGGACACACCAGACCAGCTCCATAAGGTGTGAATATGATTGTCAGACAGGTTTCTTCAAATGGCCTAGGGACAGGTTCTCCTTGCAGTGTTAGGCAGTGGTGTAAACAAAAGTATCTCTGAACCTGACACAGAAATAGGCAGAGAGGATAGGACATTCTTTGCCTGCTCTCTACACATTTCCTGACACAGCTTCTGCTGGTATGACAGCACAAATCACACTCACTGTCATCTGAGTGGTTCATTGGGGTGCCTTGCTTGAGTGTACTTTGTGCTGCTAAATTGCAGAATGTTGAGCAGAAAAACTGGAAAAAATATATCAAACCTTGTGGATTTGATACATTATCTTTTAAACATAGTTTAGCAAGCATTTGTGCACACACACAGTTTGAGAAGAAGTAGCCCCAAAAAATTTCAGCAATCCAGGCTAGGGAACCATAGTTTTTATAAAAGGACAAGATGTGAGTTGCAAGCACGTGCAGGTAGATCACATAATCCTGTGTGCAAAACATGCTTGTTAGCTGTTATCTGAAGATGTCAGCAGGGAAGATGGAAACAATATAGAAGGAGACTTAAAGATAATAAAAGCAGAAGGGTGTGAAGTGATTGTGCTCTTCAGATCAGCCTTTTAAGTTTCTGTGCAAGATTGACGATTTTGTAATCCTGCTTTTTATGAGGTGTTGAATGAATGCTTAAGAAGACAGCACTTATCAGTGCTCATCAAAGTTTAAAAAGAACTGTTTGTACTAGCAGTCTGAAGATACGGGGTCTAACTAGGTTAGAGACAGTCAAGTATTAAAGATGAAAACACTGTGAAAGACATATATCAGGTTGCACTGCAGCAGGCCATAGTTTACATATGTGTGCTAGAGTACAGACCTTGTTACATGCTTTTACTGCATACCTTTGATGAAGAAGGAAATGTACATAATAGGTAAGACAAAGAAAAAAATCTAGCATTAAATATTGAGAAGTGGGTCACCTAGCATTGTAACAAGAATAATACAGTTATTGAGTGGTGTCTTTTTGAGTGGTTGCCATTTAGGATGCATTAAGCACACAAAATTATTTATGTCAGAGAAAGAAAAGCAATTAATGGATAAAAGAGTAAACTGGTGATCAGAGGTCATCATGTTTTTTTCAGCTGCTAAACTGCTGGTCTTAATATCTTCTCATATAATAACAATATGCAATTAATTTATCTTTCTTTACTCCGAGACTGTTGAACAACAAGTTTTATAACAATTGTGTCTTTCAATAAATACTTTGTTTGAAAAAGTTTAGAGAGTGGTTTGCTTGCAAAGTACCAACTAGGTTATAAGTTACTCAAAATCACCCATCAAATCATATACAACATTGTCCCAAACTATATAAATATAAGTATTAAGGTCAGAGGCCTGCCTTTTATTTGATATTATCCAGACTGGCTAAGAAAAAAAATTCTGGAGGAAAAAAAAGCCAGGACGGCCAAAAACAGATGTGAATTTTAAGGAATTTTTAGATACAGTGAAATACTGTTTTCATTGATTTTCTAAATACTGATTACCCATACCGTAGAGCTGCCCTAGTGTACACTTCCCAGATATTCATTCTGTTCCCAGAGTCCTTATAAAGTTTTCTTTCAAAAGTGATTATTATGATCAAGTAACATTAGGAATATTTGTGGCATTGCAGAAGAAAACTACTGAAAGTGTTGATGAGTAACTACCACCAAATATAATTATGTGAAAAATAATGATCATTACAACTGTCCAGGGGTAATCTTTCATTATAGACACGTGGGTCCCATATTTTAAAATACCATGGACTCCTTTTTCCCATGTGAGGCAAAGACAGACATAAACCATTAGAACCAACAACTAATTGATGTTGTGGATTAGTGTGTTTGGCAACTTTCTGATTTGCAGGGAAAACACTAAAGCATCATTTTTTTTTCCCAGAGAAACATAGCAGTAGCAGAATACTGCTAGAAACTGCTCTTACTCATGGTATTTTAAAGAGGAGCCTGTAGAATATTGCAACTTTTTTTTCTATTTCCCCCCATTACTAAGTTATTATGCCCATAGACATTCGGGAGAAGATCCTACCTGCCACAGGCAGTGCAGTGCACACTTGTAAGCTTTGTGATAGCTATGCAGGTAGTTTTGCTTCTGTCTCCTACCTTCCACAATAAGGTAAGTTTTGAGATGGGGAAATAACAGACCATATTTTTCCAGTCCTGTTTGCTTGCACAGAGGGGAGTCAAGATCCACCCTAAAGAAAAACGAGGTCCAAAATGAAACAAAACTGATGAAAGAGAACTATTATCCCATTTAGCTGTTGTTCTAGCAGCCTTAGCTAGAGCAACAGCCACAGTATGTGTCAGATAGTCTTAGCAGCAGACAACAAACTTGTCATTTGGATAAAGATTGTTGGTAGACAAATTGCAGAGGACATCTGCAGCACGCTGGGTTTCCTTTCCCATAACGCCTATACAATGCCTCATAAGAGTTTTTTCATCTGTTTGTACATACTCTGACTGCTTTAGCACCCTGGCTCGCTTCCATCTGCTCATATATGTCAGTGCCTAAGTACTGTTTGGCTCCATTTAATTGTCATTTGCACCCCCTTTGCAAATAGAGGTATTGTATCTGCTAGCTGATTTCAGCCCGTTAATTCTCTTGCCAATACATTCCACCCAGCTAGGAGATACTCCCTTCCCCAGGAGGGAAAGGACAGATTGCAGGTGATGTACAGATACTTCTATCAGCGACCATGCCTTTGGACTGTTCCTTCTGCAGTGCAGCTGTCTGTTATCCCTCCATAGTCTGTTGGAATGGACATTAAATGGAATTGCCTTACCTCTATCCAGTTTCTTCCAGTTAAAGTTATTCACTTTGAATCTTATACAAGTGGTAAAATGCAGGAGGCGAATAAAGTAATCGTGAATGTCAAAGATAACTTGGGATTTCACCCAGGCAGATCCATACAGCCCTCAGAAAATGTACTGATCTGTACTACTCACTTATAAGCTTTCCATTCTCCTGCATGTTTCTGTGGAGACATGGAAATTTAAGATTTGGCAGAAATCCTGAGTGCCTGGTCCTGTCTACAAAATGGAAAAATACATGGACTGCCAAGTTTCGATTAGGATTTGGATTAGGATCCAAGTTTCCTTATAAACACATGAAGTAGTCATTCTGCTCAAGTCAGTACCCATCAGGCCTTAGTTAGAACATTGGTCCAGTCTTGGGCACCTCAGTTCAAAAAAATTAGTCATCTGGAAAGAGACCAAAAAGAGTGCACTAGAAGGTCCAGAAAATATATACTACTAAAACTGACTGCAAAAACTTGGATTGTTTAGTCCTTAGGGTTTAAGGCTGATTTGTTTTCTATTGGGAGTTTTTTTTCCAAGCCAAATCATTCCAATGATTTTGTTTATAGTGCTGCTCCACAAACAGTTACATTTGAAGGGTTGGTGAACTTCAGCACAGAGGCAGGAAAAAGAAGCCAGGGAGGGCTGAAACTCCTTAAGGCATCTTTGTCAAAAGATCTAATCAGATAACTGCAACCCTGCATCTAATCATATGTACTATACTGTTGTGGTGTTTTGTTTTCCATTTTCTCTCTTGGCATATGAATCACTGCTCTTCCTTGGTTAGTATGAGTTGTCACTTATAGCTTCTCTGTCCCAAAACCAGATCAGATAACGTATTCCTACACTGTCTGTGTCTAATCTAAAAGTTACCAAATCTTGTAGTGTTGGGGTCATGCAGGCTGAGAGGCTCAGAAATCAACATTTTCTGTCAACATTCATGCAGCTGTTTATATGTCTTCCCATCTTAGCTCAAAACACAGAGCCCAAGAAATCTGAGCTCTGGTTAACAGAACCAGAGCCAACCAGGTACTGTTGGCTCTATGTGCCAACAGCATTCAATCTCAAGAGCGTGAATGAAGTCCATCTGAAGGAAACAAACATGTTTATATTCCCTAGCACTTTAGCTAAATCTGATTACACGCTTGTGTGTTTGTGATGAAAGCGACAAACATGGTGTCCTTGAGGGAACATCTGAACTCATCATAACTGACAAGATAGATGGATCCTCAAAGTCACTTCCAGAATTTCCCTTGCTTCAGTTTAACCTATCTAGCTTTGGAAACTTAATAGAGGGAGTGGTGGTGTTTAGAACTGTCCTTTGAAGTTGGCTGTCTTCACTGACCAGAGAGAAAAATGTAGGCTAACTGTGATTCTGAATTAATTGTTTCTGCTAGATTGCAGGATGTATACTAGCTAAACTGATTCCTTCCAATTTTGTAGCTAAACCTAAACTCCTCCTTTGCTAACCAATGGCTCTCATTATCGATCCCTAAGAGGTTCTCTCATCCCAGGTGGCATCCTTCATTTGCTTGGCTACAGAGAAACATTGATTGACTCATCCGTGCTCTGCTCTGAAATTAAAGCCATAAAAGCAGTAAAAGATGAAAAGGAAGTCGGTACAGACTGTGTGAATCTGAGAACGGGCTCTAATAATTAGTCTTTAATGTGATTTTTATGCACTCTGCACCTGTCACATCTTATGCTGATACTATGGTTATGCAGGAAGGCTCAGAGGTTTTGTTACTATAATCTTCCATAAGTTTAGATATATATCTCAGGCTTATCCAAAAGTATTAGATGTGCGCATTGTATAGAGAAGTTCATGGAACATTAGTATTTTGGTTATAGTTGATCTAAAGATGACATATTAGCAGATTGCTTTGTGGTCTTTCAGTACATTAACTTCTGACTTAGAGTAGGAATGATGGCAGTCTCAAAAAAAAAATCAAATATTAATAAAATTCAGAATCAAGTCTTATAAACAGAACTGGTTTAACTTCAAATAAACTTAATTTTTAAGTCAAAGCTTAGGTTTGGTTATTATTCAGGTTTGTTATTATTTGAGGTTTCTGCCCATAACTGTGGCACTGTGGGTTGTGTGACTTGTATTTTAAGCTCCCTTACAAATTCAAGACCTCACTCTTCATCTACAATACTTTTGCAGACAGAAGAAAACTCAAAGGGGGGAGGAGAGATTGTTTGTGGATTGCTGCATGTATGGGATAATCTTTGAAAGGTGTGGGAAGATGAATGGTGGTTCCATTCTTCTGCATGGATAGGACTGCAACTAGTGATGGAGATGTTCTAAATGTGTTTATAAGAACTCCTTACACAAATTACACAACTACAGGAAAATTACCACTGTCTCACATTGCAAAGAAGTTGAATTTGGCCCCAGAATCAAGTGTTTCTTGTGGCAGACCACGTCTACAGCCACTGCTCTTCTGCCTTGACAACAGATCTGATATTCTGTCAAATGCCCTTCCTAAGAATTGATTGACATAATTTCATTATATTTCTAGGATATTATGCATTTTTTGCTTCATATTTATCAGCATTTTTATAAAATATAGGACATTTTTAATTAACATATAACCAAGGAGGTGCAATTTTCACTTGTAGTTTTTACAGACCCTCTGTGCAAAGCAAGAAGACAAACAGGTTTCTGTTGCCTTGTAATATGTATAATGATCACTTTTATAAAGTATAAAAATACAGTTTATTTAAGGTAAATACATTTGGGTTCTATTGGGAATATGTTTAAAGTCTTTGGGACCTGTAAAGAGAGTGCATGCACAGCTACAGGGCACATCTCATCTTGATATTTGAAATCTTTCTAATTATAATTGGAAATTATTTGGGTATTGAAAGCTATGCTTTTACAGTGAATGTGGTCAATGAGGATTAGTTGTAATTGTTGGGTTTTACAAAGTTATGGCTGTGAAATAACAGTGTGCTCTCTGGTTTAAAGCAATAATAGAGGCCAGAACATTTTGATTTATTTTTAGTTAATTCATTTTCATTTCCAAGTTCCTAAGAAGCATGAAATCAGAATAAGTAACTCCTAAGACTTTTACCCCAATAACATTAATTTTTTTGTACTGCTTATTATCAAGAATAATTGCAAGTCACATTATATCATGGAAATTATTTACCTTAGAGATCTTCTTGGACCTAAGTCTTAAGGCTTGGAAATACCTAAGCCCAAGCAATGGTATAATATCAGATACAAGAAGCATGCAAGGAAGCATATTGAAATGCCTTTTTTGTTTCAGTCTTAGAGAAGAGAAAAAAGAGTTCCAATGAAAGGTAACATTGTTGGGAATAGAATAAGAAAATAAAAAAAATAAAAAAGAAAGGGATGGGGAAAGGGGGAAACACTGTAGTTTTAAGCTTCATACTGTATATCTCAATTTCCTTTTAAAATATATTCCTGCTGAATTTAATAGCACTTCAAGAATAATCAAAGTCATATTTTCACCCTTACATCAAATGCATTTTACTTCTTTTTATTCTAATTAAATTATTTCAAAGTTCTAGAAACTTCTTAGACTTTCTTGCAGATTCATGTCAGAGGAGTAGGTGATTTGTCTACAGCAGATTTGTCTATATCACTGAAACCAATAAAAGATTCCTACTCCCTTCAAAAGACTTCTATCAAATTAGAGATTCTTCTCTTGGGAAGATCTGTAAATACAGTGAATAATTTGCAATCTAGACAAAATCTAGCTGGTAACAGTGCTTGTAACTAGCAGGTAACTCTTCGGGGGACTACAGAGAGTAGCAAAGTATCAAAGTATCAAGTTAAGTCTGTATTGCCCAAGGGTTAACAGATCAAGATTAAATTGATCTGAAAGAAAAACATCCATTAAATATCTACTTCTCCCAAATAAAATACTGTAGAAGATAGAAAATGCAAAATTGTCAACAAAAATATACCTTTTTAAGCTTTCAGGTACACAGAACACACTCAGTGAGAATAAATCCAGGATCACTAGTTATGATATTATCAACCTGACAATAATTTGGAACAATTCTTCTATGTTTGGCTACAACTAAATAGCTTAACCAGCTAAAAGCAAGCTAGTTGTTTTGAATATAATAAATGTAGTAACATTTCTCCTCATGGACCTCCTTACAGTTGCTCCACCAGGAACATTATGGAGTATGAAACTGCAAACAAACTTTACCAGAAAAAGCAGACTATATTTTCACTAATTGTACTTGTGTTATTTTTATTTAAGTATTTTACTGGAAAGCAGTGATGTCCATCATTCAAGTGCAAGACACTTAAAATGGGTTAATTCTGTACAAGTTTCTTATTTAGGCACTGCTCTCCTTCAGCTCTTGGTGAAATAGTTAATGAAATAGCCTAATATGTTATTGTTACAATGATAGTATAGCAAAATCCAAATCAGTTTAATCCCTTTCAACATGAAAATTTATAATGGCACATGTTATGCCAGTATTTTTCTTGCTTCTTTGTTTGTGGTTTGGTTTGGTTTGGATTTTTGTCATGGTACTGGTGATAGGAATGGACCCAGACACAGTTCAGAATACAATTCTGCAAAAAGAATTAACTGAATTCTTCTCATCAGTTTTGGCATGGAAAATAAAAAAGAAAAAGGCATCACTCATGGTGTTGCAGCAGTGTGTGCATCAGATTCTTGCCCTCTATTAGTTTGCTATCCGGAAGTTAGTCCATTTTACTCTGATTTTGAGCACAATTACTTTAGCAGATGTCCTGTGGGAGAGCTGCTCAGTCCTCTGTAACAATGCTCTCTCAGAAGATCAAGAAAGCAACTTTGGCTTTTCTTTGCTGTGAAAATGAACAATATTTTAAGAATAATAGGGATTAGAGCCTTGCAAACATGGCAAGGCTCTAATCAAGGGCATGGCCCTGGTTGATGTAAGCTACCACAGCCTAATCAAGGAGGACAGTTTTGGCCCTCCTGTAATTTCCCTATTGGTACACCCTAAGTGTGCCACACTGAGTTAGCCAGGATATTGATCTAACTGTTGCTACATAGGTGTCAGGGGAACAGGAGAAATTTTGGAGCCAGGCATGCAGTCTCCTACTCCCAAATCAGTATGTTCCTGGGCAGAAAACAGAGATGAAAAGATGTATCTCCCATTACAGGTCCCTTGAAGCATCCAATGTCCCAGAAAGAGACTGTTTTAAAGCCAGGGTGTGGGGGAAGAATAATATTTATTACAAACAGCAAAATGTTTCTGCTATCTGGAAGACAAAGATAGTGTGGCCATTAGTGTTGGTTTTACTGTTTCCCATATTGTCAACACACTTGCCAAAAGTGAATTTATCAGCTCAGTGCAACCAAGAGATTTAGTTTATCTAAATGTTCTACAAGGAAAAAATTGTTTACCCAGGGTTTTAAAGATTGGGGAAAATCCAATATTCTATTGACATATGCTATATATTTAATTTGATGCTGTGGTTCAATGTCTCTTCTGATAAATTATAGTAAAATCTTTGCTAGGAAGAATGAAGTTGTTTCAGTATCTATGGGTTGTAAAATGTGGGGTTAGGAAACATGTTAATTGGAAAAACATTTGTGTATAGTCTTGTAGTGACTTAAAAAATACTTCTGCTGAGTTTTTTGGTCAGTTGGTCCTAAATATTACAAGTCTTGTATTTTTCAGGTTTATTGTCTTTTCTACAGAAAGAAAATCCTGTATCAAAGTGATTAAATAGCTCAATTTATATTTTTTAGGCATATTGGAGATAACATCTGTAGAAATTGGAGTTGTGGCAGTTAAGTCTATTAAGAGCAACTACTATTTAGCCATGAACAAAAAAGGAAAAGTCTACGGCTCTGTAAGTACCTTTTCACATTCCAGATGGATTTCAGGAATCAGCCCAGTTCCCTGTCTTGCCTATTGAAACACTGCTTGTCTGTGTATTGCTACTAAATAGAGCTGAAATTAGCTTTTTATCAAAATTTCATCCTCTGATAAACCAGGATCACCCCTCTCCACAAGCTTCCTGTTGTTTGCTAAGCTCATGTCATACATAGCTGCTGGGATTTATCATGCTTACTGCCTCAGTCATATTGCTTTTTAAGGAGTGTTCAGTAGACAGGGTCTCACAAAATGTAATCTTTAAGGCTTGTTTTCCCTGGTTTTTTCTACAGAGCAATCACACTTAGCAGAAATTTGAGGGTGGGGAGAGAGGAATAAAGGTGCCTGAAATCATTGAGCTGATGGAGTGAACACCCCAAATCATTAAATTAAAACTTTGAAGAAGATTCCTAGAGTAGCAGGCTTTAAATTGACTACATTGACTAATGAGTAAGCTTATGGACAGTACAGCGAGACATGAACTGAAATATCAGCAGCTGAGATTTATCTGAGCAGAATTCAGGTAACACTTGAAAGTTGTCCATATACACTTAATTTGCATTTGTGTAAGTTTGGGATTACAGATACTTTCAGGGAAAAAAAATATCCAAACACCAAATCCCAAAAGTAATCACCAAACAAAAACAAACCAACTCAAGGAAACTCAGAAACTATCCAATTTTTTCTATAAAGTGATATGATCTATAAATGTAACAATTAAACTCAAATATATCCTCACACATCCCCATGATTACAGAAACACCAGGTTGTTCTGGTACTACATCTGGTTTGATTTGCAGTTTTTCAATGTTTTTCCAGTTCCTGGAAAGGTTATGAGCCATTCTGCAGGTTGCTTAATGTTCAGATCATCCATATGTTTTGTGGAAAGGATGTCACATATAGGGACTGAGTTTATGGTTGAGCAGTGTAGCTAGGCCACTTATTTCTGCTGGAAACAATGAAGTAATGGTAATCTCAAGTGAGACTCAAAGGATCTCTAGTCATTTGGTTCTCTTTCTTAAGAAGAGAGTGTGTTTAGTTCATACAAACTATATACAGTGTCCTCTCTCACCTACACTGTGGCTAGTCACTCCTGGCTCAATAACATACTGCTGGTTTTCTAAACTCTGCGACAGTTTCAAAGAATCACATTAAGGAGAGACAAGAACAAGACATTTTTCTTATATTCCTGTAAATGTAGATTTAACTTCTAGATTTATACTTGTCAGAAACACAGGATGATCAGTGCTTATTGAGAGAGGAAACTGTGTACTGAGTTACTCAATACAGTCATTGATCATGGGTGTGTTTGTGAGGTAGGTGAGGGTTTTAGCATAAATCACCATGTTCAGTCCACACATCTCAGTGGTGCACCTCAGCCATTTGTGATGGTCCATCCCAAAGCCCAAGACAGACTCTCTAACCCCAGTTGTCAGCCTTGCCTGGTTGGTGAGAGTCTGTTTAGAGTCTGTCCCAACACTATATATGTACAAAAGACATCGAAGCAGCTTTCATGTACCATAGATGGAAATTGCTGCCATAAGATTCAGTAATTCATAGTGTATTAGAAATAGTGTTGACAGGAAGATACGAATGTGGGAAACCTTTTTTTTAATTCCAGCTGAGATAATTTTTCAGTATTCACATCATAAAATCACAATATAATGATTTATCAAAACCTATTCCATAATACTTTAGCAATTTCAAGAATGCTTCTGTTACTATTTTTCCAGTAATCCCAGGACTTGCAGTTAGCCTCATATTACTGCAGTGTGGCAGCTTGCAGATGGATACGAATACCAAAACCAGAACCAATAAAAATTCTAAAAACACCCTTGAGCACGTGCACAATAGACATTGGTGCAGACTTATGCTGAAAATTGTTTTAAATGAGTAAAGCAGTCCTGTGTAGCACTCAGACCCCTGCCAGTAAGACTTCAGAAGCACATCAAAACATCATATTTTCTGTTATCTAAGAATAGAAGTGCAAGTTGAATTTGAGTACAATTCTGCATCTAAGAAAACAAGCAAAGCTCTTTCTGTATTAATCAAATACTTTTCCATTTGACTGATTTTCGTTAAAATGAGGGGGAAAAGACTCACTCTTAGATTTCTTTAACAAATTTACCTTCTTTAAGTCTCTTTAACAAATTGGCAGATAGGAGAAGTTACTGTGGTTTAGGACTGTGATTGATGAGCACCTCCCTTTTTAATACCTTGATCCCAGAGGTGACATATTGCAGAAAACAACTGGTAAATTATCTATATGGTGGCTTTGTGGTGAAGGCAGTGCCAATAGTGGTCTTGTAAAGAGTCTTGCCTTGATAGTGTCTTCCTCGCTTATCATTGTTCTGATCATAATCCTGAAATTAAAGAACACTTTGGGAGCCAAATTTAATTTGAATATGTGCAATTCCATCAAGCAAGTCTTCAATGGTTGTAGAAGCAACCAAGGGAAACGAACTGTTCACACAAAATGCTCACTGGATCAAAGCCCTTATCATTAACTAGTATAAAAATTCTAATTTAAATTAATAGGTATGGGAAATATATTTAACTTGATTTAATTGACATGAAACTTGATTTATTATTCAGACATATTTCTTGTCTTGTTCATGATCACATTAAAAATAGTACATGTAGTTAGTACATCATACTCTGAGATTCTGACCTGCTTCTCCCTGAGCTGTGCAATGACATCTTATTTTCTGAAATGCAGGAACAACAAAATGCTGATTTTTCATTCTAATTTAATTATGTTTCAAACACCCCAGTTTTAAAAGCCTTCTAAATGCAATATAAGTAGTTTGTTAAAATTGGATGGCTTTATATATACTTGTTTATGAAAAGAACTATTCTTGACTTCTATATAGAACAGTGCATCTACGTAAAATTACATTTAACAGTATAAAAAATAAGTAGGCTCCCCTACGTTCTTCCACAGGCTTGTATTTTTGATTCATTTTAACAGCCTGACAACTGTTTCTCCTTTAAAAACAGAAAATCTTAATCCCTGGTCCCATACATAAAATTACTTCCAACTTTGTTTAGTCAATAAGATATGGGATCATACATGATTCCTTTTTAGGCTAAGCTTTTTTTCAGGTCAGCCAAGTGATAGGCCTCACACCAATTGTGATAGCAGCCTAACAGTGATTTACACCTATCCAAAAAAAAAGCCCTTTTTCATCACCAGAGTGGTTCAAAGATTCTTACTTTAAATAAGAAATAGTCCTATACCATCAATATTTGTTTAATGTATAGTATCAATAATTTCATTCAAGGTATTTAAGAGTTATATTTGTTAGAAATGAAATGTGATTTATGATTCCAAGATTGCTTCTTTATGCTTTTGAGTTTATGAATGAGAACTTGATTTAATATTCTTGCCATATTCCAACACAGAGACCCTGATTTTCAGTTCTTAATTAATGAAATCATTTAACTGCTATATTTATGCATTGAATTATTAATTATATCCTTTTTTAATTTCACTTTTTGCAGTTTAACTGATGATGCTTTATATGCCATGAAACTTTTTTTTAAATACACTGTGGAATCCTAAAAGAGTGTCACATACAAGAGACTACAATCTTTTGAAACATTTTTAAAAAGTATTTTCTTTCAGTATGCTGAAATATTATGTTTGTTCTGAATCTGTGGGTTTTTTCTTCTTTTAACAGAAGGAGTTTAATAGCGATTGCAAATTGAAGGAAAGAATAGAAGAAAATGGATATAACACATACGCATCCTTAAATTGGAAGCACAATGGAAGGCAAATGTTTGTGGCCCTGAATGGGAGGGGAACCACGAAGAGAGGACAGAAAACAAGAAGGAAAAACACTTCAGCTCACTTTCTTCCTATGGTAGTCATGTCGTAGATGAACAAACTTTTTTTGACGCAGTTGAACCAAAGGCTGTTATGTCAAGAATATTTGGTAATTCTCTTAAAAGGTAGATGCGGAGAAGTAGCACAGACATCTGCATGTTTGAAATGAGAGCAGGGGAAGCCTTTGAAGGTTTTGTACTTATTGCTGGCACATGAAATACCTTTATTTAGTTCGTTGTCATATCTTATAATCAAAATGAAGCTGGATCAAAGGGGATGGAATTTATTGCCAGTGTGAACTTTTTTTTTTTTTTAATCACTGCAACAGACCTTGATGGACTTAGGACAATCTGTTGCGTGATCTTCATGGGGAATGCTATTTATGGAATACTAACTCTTATCAAAGTCCTTAATTGCTCATTCAAGCCTAATGATTCAATGAACAGTTAGACACACAAGTATTTACTGGAAGCACTTGGGTCATATGCACAAATAATGACATTTCTGGAGAAGCCTTGTGGACGAATGGATAGGATAAGCAAAGTAGTGTATAACTGTTCTAACAAAATGAATAGTATGGTTTGCTTGTATGTCCTAAATTCATTTCTCTTTATTTCTCTCTAAGTTATTTATTTAATAGGATGTTAAATATCTTTTTTATTTGAAATGTTTCCTCATTTGCTTTTTTCTTATTTTCCCTTTTTCTTAGTACTTCACAGAGAGGTTGATAGATTAAAATGTCAGAACCTCAGAAGTACTCAGAGAATTAGACAAGGCTTTAAAGGGAAAATTTAGAGTGTATACTCCATTTTTTCATAAACTGTCTTGCACTTAAGCATAAGACCAAACAAGCAGTGCTTGGATTTATGGTATTGAGTGTCTTTATATTGCAGAAATTTTTGTACTTATCAGCACTCAAGAAAAACCTTCAAGAAATACTTTGTTCAAAGGGTCTTTCTGCTATTTTGAAGTTGAGAAAAGGAGCCACATCTGTACTTGGGTGTCAATGCATCTGTGTGTATATTCACCTGCCTTTAATTTCAGTTTGGAGCTAGGATCTAACACACTGCTATCAGTGTGATATTCTGCAGCACACATTGGGCTGGAACCCTGATGTGGTCAGCCCTGTTAAAATCACTGAGACTGTGAGCATTGAAGTAAAACAGTAGTGTGTAATTCCTAAGTGTAACATTTGGCCACTGAAAGGCAAGCAAGAAGGCAACACAGTCCTGCATACCTTACTCAATTGATACTTGTTCAACCCATTTGCCTTTGGTACCAGCTTGAAGAACCACAGGCATATAGTGGGAGTGATGTCTAGCTAAGGGCTGCGAGACGAAAATCACCCTCGTGCGATCCAAATCATGCTCATGCGTTTTTCAGAGATTATTACTCGTGTATATTATATATGAGAGCCAAATGAAAAGCTGTGCTGGTTTCCAGCTTTAGCATGCCTTTCACAACCATCACAGTAACTGAAGGCTCAAAATACATAATATCCAGCACAATTTTATGAAGTGTTACTCATCCCATGGCTTAACTTGAGCAACTGCAGTATAATAAAGTTAAGCATAATATGAAGTCTGTTCAATTAAAGGTACATAAGGTTTGTTTTATATTTTGCTTTACTCAGTAATTTTAGAGAGCTCTGGAAAGCTCACCAGTGTAACCATATTGAGATTCATTTTGTTAGAGCAGATAAATAGAAAACAGTACATCAAACAATTTGTACCACTGTCTTCACATTGTATTCCACTAAATAAATAAATAAGCCTTTGCAGTGTCTTTAGTAAGAAACAAAAGTAGTATAATATTATTTTGTTTTAAATACTTTACTGATAACTATAAGATTATATTGATGCTGCAGTTTATCTTCAATATTTCTCGTTGTGAAAAAGTTGGTTTTATTTTTATTGTTTGGAGACTGTATTTTGGTACAAAGGAGAGCCTTGCTTAATGTGTCTTTTTGAGAATGTTTAACCTCTATAAAGGCTGGTGTTGTTGGAATCTTCTATAACTTATTTAAGTCAATGTTTAACCAGCACTTCAATCTTAATCTGTTATTTAAATAGTAGCTGTTTTTTTTAAAAAAAAGCAAAAAAAAAAAAGCTTTCCCATAAAATACAAAATGGTCAGATTATATTTCCTGTCCTTAAATAAAGTCAGCTCTTTTAAAACTAGGAATTCATTGAGAGACAACATATTTTTAGTTGATAGCTGATGTTGCATTTCATGGTAGTTTATCTCCAGTTTTCTTCTTCACAAATGACATTTTTCTAGAAAGAGAAATAAGAATTTTAGATTTTAAATGTAATTGCAACTCACAGCAAAATTTACCTACCATGATAAAAGCGAGTCTCTTTTTAAATTTGTAATCAGTAATTAAAACTGACAAGACATAATGGACCACCCATACTGAACCTTCAGTATGAGTTGGATGAATGCAGTATTGAATGACGACTTAAAGAACATTTAGGGCACAAATGAAATTCTCTTCTTACAGACTTACCTAGATGACTTGGTCAGGGGAGGATTATGCATAAATATTATCATAGTACTCAAAACACCATGCTGCTCAAATGACAAGATCAGGAAATATCACTTTTCCAAAGTGAGCCAGGAGCCATTTGTGACATGAAGAGTGGTTTCTGAAAATTAACCAAAATAAAAAAACCCTTGAAGGAATCAATGATTCCTGTGTGTTTGGTATACTGTAACACCCACTATAGTGGGAGCAAACTGCAGATATTAGAGTATCCCAAGTCCTCAACCATAAGCTCTGTTTTCTGTCACCCTGAGCATAATAGTCTCCTGAGTAAAAGGAAAACAGGGGAAGGGGTTTAGAAAATAAAAGGGATACCAAAATCACTGAGCAACAATGTATAGTATGTTATATTTAAATAAAAATAATAAAATGTGGGGATTAGAGAATAAAAGTATTGTCTTTGTTTGTTTTATTAACCTAAAATTGTACTGCACAATAAAAATAAAGAAGAAAAAGATCTGTTGTATTACGAGCTCTGCTTTCATGCTGTGTACTCCCCAAACAAAAATAATTTTAACATTTCTAAGTATTTTTAATATTTTGTATGTGTGAGGCCTCTATCTCCACACTAATAACAACCAAATGTTCCAGATTCTTCCTGTATTTGAGTCCACCTAGTTTTATACAGTGGAAAAAAACAATTAATTTAGAGGAAGCTTGATTGATGAAAGAAAGAAGGGGTTTAGGAAGAAGAACATGTACTAAATATAACTTAAGCTATAAGATTCCAGCTTTGGAAGAAGAGATATGGCTCAGTTTATCATGTTAAATGAGTACTGTATCCTTTGCCTGACAGAGACAGATAAGATTTAATCCATTTATTTATTTAACTGATTGCTTCTTAAATGTTATTAAGTGAACGATATAGTGTGAGAGAAGAGTCTTGCTGATAGCCATAATTATTACATTTCTATGGTAATTTGGAGATACAGTAGGAAGGTGCAGTGTCAGAACTGTTAAAGTGCTTTAATACAAAATCAGCATAAGTTCACACTGAAAGCCACCATCAAGTAGAAGATGAATGCCTGGGCCTCAAGACTGAGGAACTCATTTATACAGAAGTTCTGGTTGGCCCTTCACTCCCCTGACTGGTGTAGTGTCTCACCATCCTTCACAACAAAGCCATAACAGTCAACAAAGTCAAACCTGAATGTGATTACATGTATAGGTGTAGAATGTGAAGCCAATTCCATTGGCAGTCAGAAAGTGACAGCATCTGAGTTTAAGTCACCTGCAGCAATCTTTCTTTTCTTCCCCTCCACTCTGTAACATTTAAGATTTTCCTTGGACTTTTGTCAGAGGCCTGTCACAGTTTTTCCTCGCTGCAGATGAAATGCAATGCAGCATGAGGTTTCTAAAAACATGTCCTACCTATACCAGCTAAAAATAAAATTCATTTGTGAAGAAAATCCAATTAAAACTCTCAGGTGGAACGTTGCAAACACAGCCATTGCTGAAACCTGCCTGTGACACACAGGACTGGATATAACAGCAGACAAGTCCTCAGCACTCATGAGCTTAGTTTAAGACTTACTTGTATTAGATTTTCCTCAAACTTGTCATCTATTTTGTTATAAAGAATGTCAGTGAGATTCAGACAATCATATGAGCTTGTCCACTGGGGGTGTTTAATACTAGACACATGGTTTTGGCCCAAGAAGTATTTGAGTTTCTTGGTGCTTTGGAAGTGTACTTTAAGGAAATATTATAAAATTTCTCCATTCTTCTGCTAATCCCTCTGGCTACAATTCTGTGCTCACTTTTGGAGACAAAACATTTTAGAAGAAAATTTTTTTTGTCTGTAAACTGATGAAACATGGACCTCAGAGATGGCCTCCTCAGCAGAGAAAAAAAATGTGGCATGGTTGCACTATGAAGGTTGTGGAGAGAAGTTGTCCATATCAGGACAAACATATTTTAACACCTTTGTCAGGGATGTGGACAGTGGGATCCAGGGCAGTCTCAGCAAGTTTGCTGCTGACACTGAGCTGGGTGGGGCTGTCCACACAGGGGAGGGCAGGGATGGCATCCACAGGGACCTGGACAGCCTTGAGAGGTGGGACCCTGCAAACCTCAGGGAGCTCAGCAAGGCCAAGGGCAAGGTCCTTCACATGGGCCAGGGCAATTCCAAGCAAAAGTACAGACAGGGCAGAGAATGTATCAAGACTCACCCAGGAGAAAAATACTTGGGCATGTTTGTGGTCAAAAAGCTTAACATGACAGGACAACACCTGCTTGCAACCCAGAAAGCCAGCCACATCTTGGGTTTCATCAAGAAGCCTGACCAGCAGGCCAAAGGAGCTGATTCTCCCCATTTACATTGCTCTATGAGACCCCACCCCTGGAATACTCTGTACAGATCTGGAGTCTACAACACAAGAAATAGGTGGTCATGTTGGAACAAATTCAGAGGACAGCCATTAAACTGATCACAAAGATGAAAGACCCCTTCTGTGGTGACAAGATGAGAGAGCTGGGGCTTTTCAGCTTGGGGAAAAGAAAGCTCCAGGGAGATTTCATTGCTGCCTTCCAGCACCTGAAGGGGGCTTGCAAAAAGGCTGGAGAGAAATTTTTCACAAGGGGGAATTGTGAACAGTTGAATTAAGCTGAAGGAAGATAGGTTTAGATAAGATATTAGAAAGAAATTTATAATCCTAAATAAGATCATCTCAAAACCCACAAATCTTATGATCATCATATGAGAGCATTTCCATATCACCATGCACATAGAGTGTCATCTGATTTTGAAGTGCAACCTCAAAATTACTGAAGAAACATTAGATTAAATTGTTTCTCCAAATATATAGAGAGCAGTCATAACTGGTTGCATTGATTTTTGATACAAATTGAGCTGGTAGTTTTGGTCTTTTGACAAGTAAAATATCTCTATTTTAATCCAAGGTAATTTAAGAAGAAAATTATCCAACTGAATTAAGGGAAATTCAAGCTATTTGGAAAAACCTCATTAATACCAAGAGCTTCGAAGCAAGCTGATTTAGATAATTGTACAACTTACTGAGTTTTAGGCATGTAAGAGCTATCAGGAATGGTTTACATTGCTGATTCTGCCACAGACACGAGCATAAAGCAGATCTCTTCCAAAGTAACTTATAGCAATATTTTGTATCATCCAACTAACCATCTACTGAGTCTATATAAAACACAAGACAATTATCTGCAGGCATAACTTTCAGTTGCTACCAACAAGTTCAAACTCAAGCCAGTAATATGTAGAGAGCCTCTTAAAATTTTCCAGAGCCATACAGTTACCCAATTATGTGCAAATGTGTTGCAACAGGAGAGAATCATTAGTATTTAAAAATCTTTCTAAGTAGAAGAAATCAGAGTGACTAAAAGCAGCCAAAGAACAAGTTTTTCTGACAGAGCACACACTTAGGGGAAATGTCAGCAAGCCTTTCGGTCCCATCTTACCAACATTTGTAAAGAGATGCAATCTGGGTCTGACTCAAGCTTCCATTGCACACTGATTGCAGGAGGAAATATTGACACCAGCACTTACAAAATGAAAAGATCAGTACCCATCTCCTTTCAGCACTCTGTAACTTGCATGAAAAGCAAAAGATGATTTTCATAGATAATTACTATATTTCTCAGTGGTTCTTGCAAGAATGACCTCACAATGAATAAAATCCTTCATTATGCCTCAAAATGCATGTCCTCCTAGTCTGAGTTGACTTATGGATATTGTTCAAGAAAATTGAGTTATTTCAGCTTTTACTAACAGCACTATAAATAAACCTGTAAATAGAATCACAGAATCATAAAATGGTTTGGGTTGGAAGAGATCTTAAAGATCAGCTATTTCCCACCCTCCCTATAATGAGAAGTGAAAATGAACATCTCCACTAGACCAGATTGCTCAATGCCCTGTTCAACTTGGCCTCATCACTTCCAGAGATGGGTCATCCACAACTTCTCTGGGTAACCTGTTCCAGTGCCTTACAATACTCATAATGAAGGATTTCTTCCACAAATTTTTCATATTTAATGTAATTTTTTTATCTGATAGCAGCTTAATAGTTTGTAGTGTTTATTTCCTGTATTTTTTCTTCTGTTAATTTTAAACAAATAGCAGACTGACCCTTCATTACATAGAGATGTCTATTTATACTGGGGACAGCTCAGCCACTTACAGTTTCTTCTTTTGACAGTCTGTACCATAATTTTAATACACACAGTGAAAAAGGGAAAATACCCAACATTCATGACTATTGCGTTACTGCTTGGACTCTGCAAATATGGCAAAGATTCACCATGACTAAAATACAGAGAGAAGAGGGAAAAATTATTTTTCCAGTTAATTGTAGCACCAACAGATATGGATATATCATGAAATATAAAGTATGCTGCACATTGTAAGTGTCATATTCTTAAATTAATTCTATATTTATGTATATAACATGCAATAAAACTTGCATCCAACAGTTATAAATAACACACACAAGCACAGAGGCTTGCACCATTGGTAGTTTCCTGCTAATCTCATTCTATGGTTTTCATTTCTTTAGCTCTGGAGGATCACCCATGTTACTCCCTCCTGTAGCTTCTACAACTCAAGTAGGAAGTTTGCTCAATCAGCAACCTTCAAAGATAATACCCATCTCTAAACTCCACAACACTTACAACCCATCTGACAAAGTCTCGGACCTCAAAATCACTAAGGCATGTCTTATCATTTCTCTGTATGTTTGGCAGCTATCAGTTTGCTGTTCATAGCAAAAGTACAGATGTTAGCTACAGCTACTCCTGTTTTCAAAATTCCAATGTTTTAGATGCCAAAACCCAAGAGTTAATGCACATTAATGATCCAGTATGATTATTTACCTCTGTTTTGATATGCTGGTATATGACAGAGAACAATAAATAAATGAATGTCATAATTGAAGTATTATTATGCATACTCCTAAGATGTATCTTAAGGAGGTAAGCCTTTTTTACTGAAGAGACAGAATTCAAGGAGTGATTTATTTAAAAATAAAGATTATACAGGTTTCCATTTGGAGGATTTTATTTTCTTCAGTCCAAAGGAAGGAACATGAACAAAACCCCTGCAGACATACTGAAGGCAGAAGCAACAATCACAGCTAATATCTCAAGACCAGTAAGTCGTGTAAGACCTACCAGGAAAACTCTCGGTGGAATCCTTTTCTTTATGGGTGGATGAAGATAGAAAGACAATTATTGAGTGCCAAGCCCTGTAACAGAAGAAAGATTTGAGCAGCTGTGTTCTTAATACTCATAATAAAGGGACTCAGTGCAGCTGGCATCTGAGCCAGATAGCAACAGGGCATAATCCCTGATGTCACCATGATGGTATTTCAGAACACTGCACTATTACTCAAAAGGTTAAGGAAGGAATTAGAAGTAAATTGATATTTACCCATTTGGAATACAGGATCCAAACAAGACTTCATTATTTTAATTTAGTAAACAAAGTTAGTGAGAAAAACATAATAATTGCCTATTGTGCTTTGGAAGGAAGTACTACATGTATTCCAGAGAAGAATAACATGAACATTGGCAATGCACTGTAATGACCAACATAAATGCTCTGTGTTGTTGAGAAGTGGCAGGATCACCTATGTCAACAAAGAGCTGCAGAAGGGGGAAGTGGATACATCTAGGCACACACAAAACTTTGACTGAAATTATTTCACCTCAAATTACTTCTTATTTAAGCAAATTTTTACCTCAGAAACTATAATACATGAGACTAAAAGGGATTGTGGCTACATGGTAGAGCAGTGTTTCTTAACTTAGAAGGCATGCCCTGAGTGCAGCAAGAAGATACATGGAGTTTTATAAATAAGAGATCACTGCAAAAAAATGTTAGTACAGGACAAGCATCATATCAGGAAAGCAACATAAGCATTTAAATGTGACTAGATGAGGAACACAACAGGAAGAGAGGAGTATTGGGAAGAATGAGTTAAATTAACATGCAGAATCTCACATCAAAGTTTCAATTTAAGTTTTGGGCAGTGTCTGAGCCTTAGGGAGAAGTTGAAATTTTCTTCAAAATCAATTCTAGAAGTAAGCTGCTATTGGCTTCTAAATATTACATCAAATGTGATTTTGTTTGTTTCAAGCCCTCACAGATTGTCCACACTGTAAACATTTTCCTGGTAACATTATTGTGTTTTATGTAAATACGGAGAATTTTCTTAACTTGAGCCAGATTACATTTTAAACAAGCACCATGTAACAAGGATGGCCCTAATTAAACAGAGGACTGCTGGGAGTACTATTGCAATACATAGAAATCTTGTGCCATTTCCTGTCTTTTTTTTATTGAGCATGAAATCCACAACAGATTTCCTGCCACCTAGGTAGAACTGAACAAGACACACTCTCACTCTTACTGTGCCGTGCAAATGCATAAGCCAGCACTGGGTCTCTGCAGCAATCTGTGCTTACCTGGGCTCATGACAGAGCCTGTCACCATGAGACCGCACGAACAAGGGCTCAGCCACTGAACGTGGTTAGAAAATCCAGGGGCTTTCTGAGGGAAGGGGTACTTCACTCGGGTAGCTGTCACCATACAAGATCACACTTCACTTTTTGGAAGAATGGCAACTTTAACCAATAGTGGAAGTAGTTAATGAGGTTCAAACAGACCAAATAGGTCTGATGTAGTCAGTGTTTTGTATGATATGTTCAGGTAAGGCCCTCGCTCTGTTTTACATATTGCTTCCTAGAAACACCAATAGGAGCAAGAGAAGTATAAAAATCAGAAACAAGTACTGAAGTCAAGACAAAAGAGAAGAGCTGAAGCAGAAAATACAAGAAGCTGGCTGCAGAGTGGGTTGACAGACGTGGTCTAGTGCAATTATCTGTACTTTAACTTATTTTCTGCAGTGATCATCACTCCCCAGACACACCTTAGGCTGCTTCCATTGCTTGAATGAACCACTGCCTCCACACTACCACGACTGCCGTGCCTTTGATCGTGAGTATTTGAACAATAGTTTTTTATACATATTCAGTTATAGAACTTCTCAGTAATTACATTTGCAAGCAAGACAATTATCTCCTTATCTTTATTCACACATCCAAGAAACATAAAACTAGAATGGAATATCACTTTGTCTTCACAAATTTCTCTATCATGGCTGTATTTTCTCAACCAGATTGTAAGAGACTATGGCCTAATTTGTGCTTGACTGAAGTATATCCACTTGAAAATTATCTTATCTTGACAAGAGTATTTAAAGAGAGACAAAGTCCAGTTTTGTCCCAGTCACATGCTTTATTGCAATTGTGTTTTTCTGGTTTATTGCAAATCTTGGCTTCAGCTTTCCTTTTTTTTTCACTGTAGCTAAAAGGCAGAGATAGCTAGTGTTTTACTCTGTGAAGGACCAAAATCAACTCACTCCTTATGTTTCTAAATAGTAAAAATTCTTTCAGCTCATAAGGCATGTGGTTCCTCCTCTGATAAAGCTTAATTCTCTTAACTCTCTCTGTTTCTCTTTTTTGTTCTTCTTACAGTATCTCTAGTGTCTACAGTATCCTACCAGAAAGATAAAAATAAAAAATTTTTGTTTTTTTCACCCCTACTTATAATTAGAGCATGACACTAGTTCACCTTTTTCCACAGAATATTTTTCATTATGTTAGTTTGTACAGATAAGTAAGAAATTGATATTTATGTCCAGGGCAGGGACTAAAACCCTGAATAACATCAGGCCTAATATGGAACTCCTGTATGTTCAGTTGGGTTCTTTTCTGAATACCAGTTTTTGCCAATGTGTTTTACTGCTACTTCATAATTTGGATTTTTTTAACTGAATTAAGATACAATGACTAATGGAGAGTTTATAAAATATAGTATATCTACACATTAGATTTATCTGTCAAACTTGTTATCCTATTAAAGAAAATCTAATTTACTTCATAAGGTCTAAATTTCCTTTGAGGTCTATTAGCCATTACAATACTTTCATTCTCTGCTTCACAAATCTTGTTGCAGAAATTGCATAATACTGACTGGTTCATATACCATGGATTTGTCCCACTTGTCTGTCAGATGATAATTGCAATTTTGTATGCTTTTTATTAGGGATATTATTTAATTCAATAATTTTGATATACTCTTTGTAGATAGTTCCCAAAGAGTCCAAAGGAATGAGAAAAACCTAGCATCAATATGCCTAATTTACTAAATATTAGTTCACATTCTCATTTCTACTTAATCTGCAAATGAATTTAAAATTATTCATCTAATCATTATGACAATAGTTTGCTGCAGGAACATAGCAAATAAGAAATGTTATGCTAGTTTTGTTTCTCATGAATCCCTTACTAATGAGTCACACATGAAATTAGGCAATATCCAGTAAAACAAACAAGCAATTAATTACTGAATCTCTTTGGAAATTTACAGATAACCTTCTATTAGCCTAGTACTTATTGCTACCACTATTATTTTATCAGCAAGCTGGAGATATAAACCTGATAATTTTCTATTCCAGAAATTTTGTCTATACCTAATGTCTGACAGAAGCTCATCCAACAGTTTAACATATCTAGTTATGGAAATTCTGCTGCTTTTTCAAGTAGCTTGCTTGTGTGTTGAACTGGCCTTTTGATGTGAAAGTTTTCCTTAAAATCCAATATAAATGGTCCTTTTTTAACAATTAATCTAACTAGTTCACATTCTGTCTATTACAGAGATGAAAACACTTGATCACCATCCTCTTTGCAATAACCTTTTATGCATTTGAAGCCTGTTATCATAGCCCGTCTTCATTTTTCTCTTTGCCAGACTAAACAAATGAAATTCTTTCATACCTGCTTTCGAAGTCATGTTTTCTAAACTGCTTATCATCTGTATTATTTATGACAAGTTATCTCCATTTTCTGTGTCTTTCAGCAAAAGCGTCCCCTCCTCTAAAAGTGCTCATGGTATAAGGTAGCATAAAATAAACATAACTGTAATGAGAGTCATGCTTTTAATAACTTTCTGAAATGGCATTTTCCTCTTTTGTAAATGGCATTCAGTTGCATATGTGTCCCCAGCTTCTTTCCTGCATTTTCCAAGCCAGTCCTTGAACATTTCCTATTCATGTAGTCAGTGAACAATAGTTCAGAGAATTTTCAACCATCAGTGACCTCACTCATTTTCACTGACAGCCATAAGTCCTTAATTTGCTTGACCATGGATCAGAGGACTTCATGGAAAGCATATAACCAGTACAGATAAATATTAACCCAGACACACAGCCAAAAATTATATGAACCAAGAATTTCCTCTCTCTGCCCTCCAACATTACTCACTACAGGCTTGTAGCTATGTCCTATCCTTTTCCTGCTCTAAAAATTTATTTAATACATTTGTTTCTTGAGAGCCAGCAAGTAAGTCAAGCTAAATTGGCTCACTTTTCATATAAACCTCATATAGACAACTGTTTAATTTAGTTAGTTTACTCTAACATGTAACACATGTAACATGTTTATGTTATTCTAACACTTGCCAAGCCTCAGCGTCTAACAGACAGCTAACTGCATCTATAATAATCTAGACTTATCTCACATATCCCAGATATTGTTTTCAATTTCCAATTAAGCAGCTAGCCTGCCTGCTGTAACAGGCCATTTTCTGAACATTACTCCTAATATTATATAATTAAAAAACCAGGTATATTGTTTATCATTATAAGCAGATAGTTAATTCAGTTCAGCTTTAGAGAGCCTTTAAGGTTTTTATTTCTCTACCTTATGACAGGAGTGATGGAATACAAATACACCCCTGAAATCCTCCCTGTTCAATTAGATAATAGGGACAAATTCTTCACTGGAAGGATTTTCAAAATTGGAACAGGATGTGCAGGGAACTGTTTGAATCCTGACCTTGCACAGGGTTGAAAGATGTGTAGCTGTGGCACTAAGGGACATGGTTTAGTGATAGGTATGGCAGTGCTGGGTTTATGGTTGGACTAGATGACCTAAAAGGTACTTCCAAGCTAAATGATTATATGAGTCTGGAATATTTTAAGGAAAATCAGTGTCATATTTTAGGATACTTATCTTGAACTCAACAAAGGAGAAAAATGGAAAGAATTTTTCATAATTGTATGCCACCAGAAGTTTTCTGCTAATTTTTAAAATTGCAGATTAACTTTTACTGGTATTATTAAACAAAAAAGCCAACTCAGAAATAAAAATAATATTGTTCAATTAACAGGCATTAAAAACAAGCTATTGTTAAAAGATATGATAGCGGCTTACTCTGAACAACACTAGAATCAATATGCTTTGAAAAAGGGATGTGAAGGTTGACAAGAAGTTTGAATTTCATTGTTTTATTCTCCTTATGATGATATGTCCAACTTCAGACATATAAAGTGATTCTTGCCTACATTAAGCTGCTTTTTAATGAAGAGAATGTCCTGAATCCAATGCACAGAGCCTAGAACTCTGTCCCTGACTACAACCCCACCACATTGATGCACAGACCATCAAGAATACCAGCACACTTCAATTCTTCCCTTTAATTTTGAGGGAACTCATATTTTTTAATCAGGTTTTAACTGCCCTTGCAAGACTAAGTACCAAGAAATTGCTTTGATTACCTGTCACTTACTTAACTGTCACTTTGCATTTAGTGGGTAGGTTTTATAAATTATGTTTTATTTGGCTTTCTTTTCTTTAAGATCACACACGATGCACTTCTACACCTACGCCCTGCGTAGTGTTAATTTTCTTCTTCACTTGCTATGTTTAATGATAGACTACCCTTTTTTACTCTTAAAAAATACTCAGGAGATTCCATTAACCTATTTTTAAAAAAGCAACAAGTCTTCAGCTGCAAGGTCTGCAAAATTTATAGCTAAAAAGAAGTCACCCTTCAATTTTGCCACACAGGTTTCAGAAAACATTGTAAATACACCTGTTAACACTTCTGCTACATGCAGTCAGGGATGTTCTCTAAGCCACTGTTCCAGTGAAACAAAAGGTAAAAATACTCATCACACGGGTCAGAAGGGAATGGAAGTGGGAAAGATCTATAGAACACATTGGGTTGTGTTTGGGTGATAAATGAGCAGTATGAAGGTTAGTTTATCTTTAGACCAAAAATCTGCAGAGGCACTGATGTTATGGTACATGTTGAGAGCAAGCTGCTGAATATAAACAGTGTCTTACTGAAACCTGCTGGATGCTGAAACTAAGAGGTCAAGACTGGTGCCCTGATGCGATTTAAATCTATGCCTTTAATTACAAATTACCTGTTTTGAATTTAGAACCTCAAAAAATATCTTTTTTTAAACTGCATTTCAGCATTGTCTTTGAGTGGCATGAGCACTGAAATACTGAGGAACCTCAAATGATGAAAGCAGGTCAAAAAATATAAAAGTTCTATTTTATTTGGCCTTTACAGAATGAACCTCTCTAGCTGAAGCTAGGTAGAATGGGGAAAGCCCATGTTGAATGCATTATAGCAGCCTTACACTCCACTTCTGAAGGGCAACTGTGAGTGCTAGATACTCTGTCACCTCAAACCAAAAGCTATCCCTCTTTGAAATGTTTACTGTAGAAGACAGGAAATCTGTTTGCAATCTTAAACACAGACCAAACTTTTCAAAGGATGTCTCTAGTGTGTAAGCATAAAGGTAATCTTGTGGGTAAGGCACTGGACTGAAATTCTGACCTCAAATCTCAGCTGCCAGAGTAGCTGTATAGAACCTTGGTAAGACATGTAGAGAAAAAAAATAAATAAAAATTCCTGTGAAAAACATTCAAAACTGTGTCTTTGGCAGATATGGTGACTGCATTGAAAATCATAATTGTATTTACCTGTCCTTGAGAAACACCATGTGATTAGTAGATAGGTTTTATAAGAAATGTATTACTCAGCCTTCTTTTCTTTAAGGTCACGTACCACACTCTTCCACACTCTTTAATCTGCCAACTTTTTTTGATTACTGCTTAAATTCCATAGGCAGTTCTTTCTTTTTGGTCAGTATTCCCAACACTCGATGTGTTGTACGCCTTAGTGTGATCCACCATCTAAGCTTCAAGCTGTCTCCTAAGGTTACTTTTCTTCTGTGTGATGTGCTCATGGGACCTGAGGACTTGGACAGCTAATCTTACCTCAGCAAAAACAAACGAACAAAATGTATATGGCAACTGTGATGTGACACAGAGCGGAAATTTCTCCTACAGAGGTGGATGAATCCCTGAAAAGTTCATGCTTGCCAGAGTTCTGAGAACACATTTCTGAGGGATAGATGAGGAAAACAATTCTTCCAGTCATTATGTTGTGGAAGACAGCACACATAATTGAGGCTACAAATGACAGTAAGGTGTGGTCATTAAAAATTATTACTTTTCTAAGTTAAAGTACCATTTTAAGCAATGAATTTTAACATCAAAAAGCAATAACTGGTATTTTATACTCTTTGCCCGCTGCAGAAAGAAAGTAGTTGCTCATTTGTTATTTCTTTGGTCAAACTGGACTCACTGGTATGAATTAAGATCTCAGACAAAGATGAGATTAATCTGTCTACAGGCAGTTAAGCATATTTCATAATCTCCTACTAAAGCTCCAAAGTGTAGCTCCTCCATTCTGACACCAAGGAGGTCTGTATGGGGTTTATAAGTGCTTGTGTTTTACAAGCCCATCTTTAAACGCTCTGTTTGATGCTGTTGTTCAATACTTAGGATCAGAACATTGTTCCTGGATGTTCATCCCAAATCAAAATACCACGGCATTAAACATTTTCTGCCAAATAGAACATCTAGAGAATGTTCCACATGTTTGGCCAACAGAGAACAGCTTATAACACTATTGCAATTACATCCTCTACAGATGGCACATGCTGTATGGATTACAATGTTGCTTGTTCTGTTGCTGCGGACTCAGTTTGAATTGTCTCTGAAACATTTGAACCATAAATCAATTCTTCTCCCTCTCAAATTAAAATAAAAAAGTATTTCAAAAGGAATTTTGTGCAAAATGGCAAGAGTCAGGGGTCTAGGGTAACCTTTCACTTTGTATCAAGGACAAGGAGCCTGCTGAATGAAACAAAGAGAAAGCCACCTCTTTTATTTAACCAGTTTTTTCTCTTGATCTCATACATCAGAAAGAAAATCTTCATTGGAACAAACTATAATGGAAGGCAGACCATGTTCAACCATGTCTTGTACAGATCTCCAGGGCTGGCAATTGTTCTCATGAACAACTTTTCCATCAGTGGAAAGCTGAGCCAAACTCCTGGTCTTAAAGCCAAAGTGTTCATGACTGGAAGAATTGTAAAACATTATGACAAGATGGTTTTCAAACTGAGTGTTGAGCCAGATGACAAAGTAATGTCATGGCTTGATCAAGCCTTATATAGGTGTGCAGCACTGTTAACTATCAGTTGCTCTCACTCACATTTACCTTTTTCCATGAACTGATAATCAGAATTACTGTATTTAGAGAAACCCTTTAGATAAAAAGGTCAAGTGATTTTTGAAAAATTTTATCTTTTGATCTTGATCTTGTGTTGCAATTACTCCCAGACGTTATTGTGGTTTCCTGCACAGAATTATATCCTTAAGCATACCAGTTCAGCATTTAATACAGATACAGGACAATAAAAAGTCAGCAGCAGGAGACAATATGTTTTATATGTGCAGTTAACTTTACAAAGCACTGGAAAATATTGGCAAGTGGCACTTAATTATGTTACCCCTGGATTCTTAAAATGTATCACAAAGAGCACAAAGGCACAAAGCACTTATTTACTGTAGTCGGGTTTAGAAACATTTTACAGATAAACAGTCTTTACATATTAGAATGCAATTTCAATATGTTCTAATTTTGCTAATACAATTATACTTTCTTGCTTTTGTTCTTCGTTTACTCTTAAATAATTTCCAATAAATAATTCTATAAAAAGTGGTTTAATTTGAGGCATCTGAGAAATTATTCCAGACATTTAATCCTAATATTTTTACCATGTTGGTTCTGGGTGGTAAAGGAGGGCAGAGGATTTTCTGCTCCATTGCACAATACCTAGATCTGAAAATAGTATCAATGATGGAAAGAACCATATAAAACAAAAGGCAGTCTACTGATACATCGCCAGCAAGATATTTTAGTTTGTGTCCTACTAAGACTACATCCTAACATGAAATTGCTGGAAATGCTGAGTCGAGAGGTTGACAGTGAAAAGATAATTGAAGAAATGATCTGATGGTCAAACCTTCATATTTTCTACCTAGTGATATGCTCAGATTCCAATTATTTACTCCATCTAGGTAATATTGACCAAATTGGATGCAAACACCATATCTCACTTATTTTATGTCTTGATAAAATGTTGTAAGAAATTAAGCTGTCTTAGCACAGTCATATTCCTAACTTAATGCAACAACAGCAAAACTTGCCATCTGACAGTAACTCTCTGTTTTAGTAGCTTGTGCAATAATAATTTTATATGTTAATATAAAGATATACCTGAATATATATATATTCAGATGTACTTGAAAAATACTCAGGACAATAAGCACCATCTGAAAAATATAACTACTACGTACAACGTACAATCCCTTCCTGAAAAAATTAGTTCAGAATCTGATTAAAGGCATTCTGAAGAAAATTCTGAAAATATTTGATCAGAAATTTTCAGTTTAAACTCTAAATGGTAAAAAGGGATATTTGGGATATACTAATTAAAAATGCCTACAAAAAAATCTCCACAGGTATTTATTTTTTCATAGATGGTGGATTGACATTTTAGTTTTTTGATTTCATTTTATTAGGAAAGCAAATCTGTAATATGTTAATTCCACATGAACTCCACAGAACTGGACAATGCTCTACTTTCAATACTGAGAATGTATCTTAAGAAATTCTGATTTTACTTTCACTTAGTGCAACATACAGCATAACTTTCTCCATTAAAAAAAAATTTCTTGCTACTCTGGCAGAAGTGTTATTGAGTTATTATTGGATTCAATACTGTTAACTTTTGAGTGACACATTTTTTCTTACCAAGTTTTGACTTTATTGACAACAATCTAGTTTTGCCAGCTTGATTTTAAAATAATGACAATTGGCTCATTGCAAAATCTTCTGAAAAACAGCTATTCCTGCCATTCTTTTTTACATTTTCTTATTGCTACCAGGACTGCATATAGCCACAAAATTGCTGTCAGCAATTTGTAAGCACATGTGGAGATGTGGAGTGTGCATGACACAAGGCCATGTCCAAGGATCTACAGTTCTCTTAAATCCTCCTGTTGAATCCATTCTGACTAGCAAAATAAAAAATTCTGGGATTATTGTTGTGTTTGGATTTTTAAAAACATTTACATTTGGTCTCAGTTCTAAAGGAAACCACAGAGAAGCCTTTCACTAGACTCCTCTCTGACATGAGACTTTTCCACTCACTTCTGTAGCATCTCTGCTGCCTCATACCAGATTAGGATCTGTTTCAGTCTGTGTTAACTCTAAGGTACAATCCGAATCTGTGTTGATCTCACTCCAAAATGAAAGCTGCAAAATGAGCAAAACAAAAAGACATTGCCATGTGGGAAATTGGTATGTGTTTTCCCTCCAAGCATTACACAAGGAAAAATGGCTGCTGTCTCTGAAACCTGAAGGTGCTTTCAAAGTTCAAAATGTAATCCACAGAAAAAGATTTAAAGTCACATAAACCAAACAACTTTTATAACATTTATATTTGTCATCCAGAAAAAGTACTGAGAAATCCTGTCTGACAAGCTTGCACTAAAAAATTGGAAGAAAATAAAGGAATTCTGCCCTGTATCAGCCTGCTTGAAACCTCTCAGTGTGTAGCTGTACTCAGAGATCTCTGTGGCTCAAAGGAAATTCACCTTTTTGTATTTTCAGTCTCCCTCATATTAAAAAAAAAAAAAATGCCAGTGGGCAATCCCAGTACTCATTAGGTAAATAGTATACACAGTTACAAGTATTTTACAAAGAACCTGCAGTTAGGTGACAGCCCAGAAGAGGAATCCTTGTTTTACATTTAATAATTTACTAGATAATGACACATCAAAATTAATTATTTTGTTTATACTTTCTAAAAAATTAATTACAGTTTGAGAACACAAACATACATTTTTTCAGACAGTTAGGAGTACTGCTGCAATGCAACAAATTAGTGTAATTTCACATCACTGGAAAAACAGGATGCAAATGTTGATCCTTACCACATAAATTGATATTAGACTGACTAAGATTCGCTCATGACATTTGGAAGAATGTTATCATTCTTTGTACGAATGATACTGCAATCCTGTGGGTTTATCTTACTTTTATTGCAATGGAAAGTCTGTCAAACCACAAAGATGTAAATAAATAAGTTTGACTTTGATCCTTTAACATCATTCTCTCTCATTAAGCAGATACATTTGCAGTTTCCACTGTCTTTTCAGAGATAATATATCTTTATTTTCCATATAT
The DNA here is from genome assembly GCF_028769735.1 of Zonotrichia leucophrys gambelii. Taxonomy (NCBI): domain Eukaryota; kingdom Metazoa; phylum Chordata; class Aves; order Passeriformes; family Passerellidae; genus Zonotrichia; species Zonotrichia leucophrys. The sequence continues at coordinate 26,375,374 of NC_088200.1, read as the reverse complement.
TTCACTTAAACAAAAAATGTGCTAGGTAGGAAACTCCTTCCTGAAGTACATTTTTAAACTTGCTGGTTCAGATGTTATAGGTAGTGTTATTATAAATGTGTGTTTATCTGATTTGTACCCAGCCACCTAAATGGCAACAGGGGCTATTCTTTATTCAGTGTATAAAGTGACATTTTAGGATAGTGTAAGTCATCTCCAAAGGTAACAACTTGCTGCCACTGATCATCTGGTACGCTGGCTAAGACAATAGGTGAGAAAAATCTCATCCTCATTTTTGAATGGAATGAAATACATACTTTCAAATATACTAACAGGCTTTCTTTGAACACATGACACTTTGTAGTCATGAAAAAAAAAGCCAAAACAGATATAAGACAATAAAATCAGGTGATGTGTAATACTAATACTCTGCAGTTTCTTGGGAAGCATTGTGCAGGAATAATATACACATCCACAAAATTTATGGGTTTTTTGACTGAGCATAAACAGGATGGATAAGGGATATTACAAGATTCCTTTGATATGATTACACTATGTCTATCCCTGTGAAAGTAATTTCTAAGCATGTATCTATTCTGAAAACTAAAACCTTGCTCATAAATCTTCTTACATAGTGTATCAAGAACTGGAGATCTTGAGAGGAGATCTAATCTGTCCATGAAAAGGCACACAGCATTTGAACTAACCGCATATTTTCAATGAGTTAAATAGACTGAAATCCCTTACAAGATTTTTCAGTTAAGCAATTTTAAATCTCTATCATCTACTGACATGAAATATCAAGCCCATAATAGGAGGGAGCATTAACAGCTAGTTAAATTTACATAAGCGAAAGCTAAAGCAGGTCTCTTCAATATTTCATACTAGTTGCTGCTTTTAAAAATTTTCTTTTTATAATAGCTGTTACATCTTAAACTACTTAAACCACTACAATAAAACCTATATACATTTATACACTATATATTATAGACATTTTCAATTATTCTTTTCCTGATCTTTATTGTTCAAAGCAAAAAGATAAAATATGTGAAACTCTAAAGAGTACAACAAAATATGTTAACTTGCAAACTACACGTAAGACACATTAGTAATGACATACAGGAATGTTCTAATGTGATTTCATCTAGAATAATTTTCTCCAAAGTAGCTAGTACAGGACTGTGTTTTGTATTTGTGCTGAGAACAGTGTTGACTATACAGGCATGTTTTAGTCACACAGGATCAAGGTCTTTTTTGCTTCTCAGCCCAACCTGCCTGTGAGGAGGCTGGCGGTGCACAGGAAGCTGGGAGGAGACACATCCAGGGCAGCTGACCCCAGCTGATCACAGGGATATTTCATCCCACAGGGCATCGTGCTCAACATGTAAAGCAGGTGGAAGAAGGACAAAGGAGGGAGTGATGGCATTTGTCTTCTCAAGTCACTGTTATTTGTGAGGAATGCTGCTTTCCAGGGGATGGCTGAACACCTGACCACCCATGGGAAGTGGTGAAGGAATTCTTTGTTTTATTTTGCTTGTGTGTGCAGCTTTTGCTTTCCCTATTAAATTGTCACTGTCTCAATCCACAGCTTTTCTCACTTTTACTCATCCAGTGCTTTCACCTATTCCCCTGTGGGAGCAGTGAGTGGCTGTGTAGGGCTAAGTTGCCAGCTGGAGTTAAATCATGAAGGCAATTAACCCACTTCTGAAGACACTGAAGTCTCTCAGATGTTGGTCTCCAGACTAATATCACATCCAAGAAGCATACCAGCAATCTGATAATGTGCACCCCTGTTGTGGCATGTTATTATATGTCTCAGTGCAACTTCCACATGTTCCAGTTTTAAAACCGCCTGACATTTCTCATTGAATATGTTGTGGCTAAATGTGTGCAGGAGCAGTTTTTTCAAAATTATGCACTTAGTTATTTCAAAATGTTTATTTCTCTGAATAGCCAAAAGTACCAATCCACAACCACTACAGAGTGGATTGGAAGGGCTTCCAAAATTACATTTAAAAAAACAATGCAATGCTTGAGTTAAGAGAAGTGTGGAAGAACATCTGAAAGTAGTAACTCCCTTTTTCTTTCTTTTTAGTTTTATTCCTATTTATTCATTTGCACTACTGTAATTTGAAAAGGACCAAACAGGTTTTTGAAATATTATGAAAACAAATGTGCTGCTGGATTGAATACCTAAGTATCAGTCTGAGAAAACATTTTTACAACTACATTATAATTCTCTGAAAGATATCAAATGTCTTATGTCTTATGACTAAGTAGGCTTATTACTGAGTACTCAGGTTTTAAAGCAGTTCTATTCTGCCTTGCATTGTTGCCTTCATGCCTAGAGCTTCTGCACTTTGAGTGTCCAAGGGGGCAAATATATTAAAATGTCATCATTGCTTGGAGAACTCCTGTGATCTGAATCGGAAAGAGTGATTCATTTTTGGACAATTTTCTTTAGTACTTCTCTCATATTTTAAAGCAGTTTTGTTCAGCATTTTGAGAATGGAATGTTCAGTTTTTTGTTTGTCATATTTTTCTTTTGTCATGTTCTGTTTGTCATATTCATCTTTTCTTTTCATACCTTTTCCATCTTTCATTTAGTCTGCTCCTATTGCAAGGTTCTCCTTCCATTAGGAATCAAGTAGAACTAACTGACTGACAATAATAACCACTACAAAACCTCTCACTTCAGTCCTTATTCTCCTTCTACCTTACTGCTGCTTTATTTCAGGAAGTTTAATTATCATTCTTATTATTCAATGTTTCTTTACTTACATGTAAAAAGACCAAACCAAAACAAAACAGAAAAAAATCAAACCAAACCAAACCAAACCAAACAAACAAACAAACAAAAAAAAAAACCACCACAAAAACCAACCAAAAAAAACCATAAAAAAAAAGAAAGACAAAATCTAACACACACAAGAACCACCAAAAAATAAAACCCACAAACATTTCCTTCCTTTTGACCTTACTCTCAGTCCTTACCACAGTCACATTAAATCTGGACTGCTTGCCTCCTCACCTCCTCCCCTTTACAGAATCTGTACACAGCAGCTACACTGTCAGGTGCAAGGGCCACACAGCCACCCCAGCGAAGCTCCAACCTTATCAGCTGAGAACTTTCCTGAACTATTGTGGATCAAGACGGCACCAGACCGTTACGGCAATTGTTTGCCACAAAAAAAGAAAGCATGTGTACAGTGACAACCCATTACCAGCCTATTTGCTTAAAAATGAAGTATCTTTTTTCCTCCTACTATCTAGACATAGTCTGCACATCATGTCCCATCAGAGCTGATCCAAAAGAGATGTGCATGAATGAAGATTGTAATCCATATATTTCTGGCTATTCCTCATTCCATTGCACCACTCAATTCAGTGTATGTTGGATGCTCTGCAGGATTTGACCTGTCCACACAGGAATGGAAGCAAAAAAAAATCAAACGTAGTTGATTTTTGTGCAATAAAAAAACACTGCAACATTAAATTTCTGAGGAAATTATTTGAAGTTGCACTTAATTTGCCTGAATATTGAAGAAAAAATCATAGGAATAGAAAAGCCTCTTACTTGTAGAATTAAAAACTTTTCGTTCATTCTTTTAAATGAGGCACAAAAATACTTCAATATAATTCAGATCTATTAGAATTACAAAATTTGCCTGTTGTCTTAAAAATTAAGTCAATACTAAAAGGCAGGCGTGTTTCTGCCACTGAACATTGCTCAAACCAGACAAAGTGTAACCCTAAATCAGATTACAACATACACTGAAAAACATCCTAATAAATTTCCTGAAACGGCACAGCTTAAAAGAGAAAAATATTCAGAAAATGGTAGGAAATAAGTAGTGTTTACATCTGTGTATGAAATTATATTTCCATGAAGAATTTATGACTTGAGGGCACAACTGTGGCACAACTGGGGCACAACTCCCAGCTTTGTTATAGAAGCCTTCAGATACAGTCTGAAAGTCCTGGTGGAGATTTCTAGTCCACACCACCGCCAAACTCAGTTTTTCTCTTTATCATTTCTGAATGATGCCTTTGGATACAATTTTTAAGGCATTCAGTAATGGAGATCCCAGGATAATCTCAAAAAAAAAATCTGCTCTAGAATTCATCCATCTTTATAGACTGCAGGATTTCTTTTTCTTGTTCACCTTAAATTTCCCATGCTGTTGCACAAACACATCAATTTAAGAAAAGTTGGGGTTTTTTTAAATTTCAATATCCTTCACATTTGTAGAGAACAAATTATTTTATTTCTGCATTCTCTTCTAAGTAAGACCAATGAACAGTGAACCCATTCAATCCTTTCTTATGGAGCATCCCCAGCCTTGGGTGAACACATATACTGTGATCCACTACCTAACGCTAACCAGTCATATCACTGAATAACGGGGAACAACTCAGTAATAGTATATCTTTTAATTTTCAAAACATGGTAAACTGTTGAAACATATTTAACAGAATGTATGTAGATATATACTGTAACTTATCACATTAAAATTCTGACATATTTTCTTTTTGACTTGCTTCCTCATCTTGTAACATTTCCAAATTCAGTTACCATGCATCTCCAGAGACTACGTACTAAACTGAGAGGAGAAAAACTTTATTGTCTGCTATGGTGTTGATCCAGCAAAAACTGCATGGGAGATGGTCTAAAAATGTCTACATGAGACTAAAGCTACAGAAGCAAAGCACAGTATTATTGCTTTTGGAATGGCAAGGCAGATTTTAGCCTAAATTAAATTGCTGGATAACCCACTGCTGGTCTTCCATCAGATGGAATAATTTAATCCCTCAGGTTTGGCTAAATTAAAAGCAAAATATCATTAAGGGACTTTAATGGGTCTTCACTTGCATAGAACCTGTATATTAAAGGAATAAATCTATTTCAGTTTTCTACGAATGAACACACAATATTTAATGATTTAGATAATAAGAAATTACTAACTTTATAGTAGTAATTTCATAATTTTATATGAAAGGATAAGCTTATGATTTCCATGAGTCTTTGTCTTGTACTGAAAACATCATTAGCTTTAACGTCTAATTAAGTAATTTTTTCTCTCACTCAGTTTTCTACCTCCCACCGTAGAAGGAATAATAAAAACCAGACCAAGAATGAAAAAAATATTATTTGCAGAAGATTTAAAAGCCAAAACAATGGGGCCTGGATGGGAATGGAAAAGGTTATGATGCAAAAAAATTAGGTTGCTAACCGTTATTGTATCTGAAGACAGGCAGTGTTCAGTACTCCTGGCAAGTCTGAATGTTTCAAATAGCTTAACCAAGACCAGTTGGTCCAGCACTTTTTTTTGAAAGGATGGAAGAACTCTGTATTTAAATGTCAAACATTGTGGTTGTCATGTTTGTTTCCTTTCTAGGGGAATGAGAAAGGGAGACAATCCTGATAGGAAAGTGAATTTAAAATGACGCAGAGAAAATTACACACAGAAGAAGAAAATAAATATAAAAATATGCAAAGCAAAGAAAAAACAAATAAAATTCAGATGGAAAACCAACAGGTGGAAGAAAAACAACTAGTAACAACAATCTGCTTATGCTCTCCCTGGAATGTCACTCACACCTTAACACAAGCCCAAGATTATTTTTACATTAGCTAAAGACATCACACAGTTTTAACAATAAATTTTTCATGTCCCTTCTAATGTGCAGATGTTTTCAGTGTTTACTGCCTCAATTGGTTTAAGATACAAACAATACAAGTGTAGATTTTCCTTTCATTTATATATTTAAACTGTGGGTCTATACAACTGAAGTAATTTTGCAGTTTGATTTGAAAACCTTTTCTTTGTTTTGGCATGTGATCAAGAAGCTGAATTTACATCCTAGTGTAAGGTTGTGGCTGAGCCACCTGCTTCCTTCTGTCATAATCTAAACTGACAAATACCAGAAAAGTCTGTTCACAACTAGCAGTGCTGAATGCGAGCATCTTTTACACATGCCTGAGTCTGAGATGTTCTGACTCTTCGTCCAGTGCCATAATCATGATTGTAACTTACTCTCAGAGAGTAGGTACACATACATATATATATATATATATGTGTGTGTGTGTGTGTGTCTCAGTATATAACATCTCAAAAGCCATTCATATTCAACTTGTAGCTTACTTGTCAGACACTTTCAAAATTAGCATTTCAGAAAAAAACTTAATTGGTTTACATTTTAATGACCTTAGACCTCAACTGGAATAAGTCAGCATTTCATTGAGAAGTCAGTAAGTCAGTTTTGTTGACTTATATTGGCCAAATTTAATTCTAAATTTTTGTACAATATAATAGATATAACCATAGACTCATAGAATTGTTACGGTTGGAATTAGCCTCTAAGGATCAAATCCAATATTCAACCTAGCACCACCACAGTGACACACTAAACCATGTCCAAAAGTGCCATAAACATATTTTTTAATGCTTCCAGGGATGATAACTCTACCACTTCTCTGGCAAGCCTGTTCCAAAGTTTGACCTTGTAAAAAAAAATTTCCTAGTATCTAATATAATGCTCTCCTGGAGCCACCTGAGGCCTTTTTTCTTGTCCTCTCTCTGGTTGCCTGGTAGAAGATACCTAGTCCCATCTCAGTACAGCCTCCTTTCAGGGAGTTTTCTCTCCTGAGCCTCCTTTTCTCAGGTTAAACGACCCTAAGTCCCTCATCATGTCTTCCTTCTCCTACAGACCCTGCCCCAGCTCCATTGCCCTTCTCTGGACTCTCTCCAGCCCCTCAGGGCCTTTCCTGCAGTGAGGGCCCAGCCCTGGGCACAGCACTGGAGGTGCGGCCTCAGCAGGGCCCAGCACAGGGGGACAATCCCTGCCCTGGCCCTGCTGGCCACAGCATTGCTGATCCAGGCCAGGATGCCATTGGCCTTCTTGGCCCCCTGGGCACAGCCTGGCTCATGTTCAGCTGCCGCCACCAGCACCCTGAGGTGCTTTTCTGCTAGTCAATATTCCATCCACTCTGTCCCAGATTGTGGCATTGCCTGGGGTTCTTGCGACTCAAGTACAGGATTCAGGACTTTGTTTTGATCAACCTCATATCATTGGCCCATTGTTCTATCCTCTCCTGATCCCTCTGCAGTGCTTTCCTATTTCATAGGAACATATTTCATCCATGAACCTTACAGAAATTTCTACTGCAAGAAATCTTTCTACTGTAAGAAAGAGCAATAAAGAGTCATAATACTTATGTGTATATGGTTTAGATTTTAGATTTAAAAAAAATATACTGTCAATACAGTTAAGTCTGCAAACAGGGGCAGCTCTGATAGCCCCAAATGTCATGCCATGTGTCTGAGAGCATTGTCCAAAAGCTTCCTAGACTCTGGTAAGCTTATTGATGTGACCACTCCCCTATGGACCCTGTTCTAGTGTCCAGCCACCCCCTGGCTGAAAAACATTTCCTTTACACCTGACATAAACCTCCTCTGAAGCAGCTTCACACTACTCTCTTGAGTCCTGTCATGGGTCAGAGAGATCAGTTTCTGCCCCTCCACCCTCTCCTCGCAAGGAAATGCAATGACATCTCCCCTCAGTCTCCTCTAGGCTGAATGGATCAAGTGACCTCAGCCACATCTCATACAACTTCCATTCCAGGCCCTTCAAAATCTCAGTTTGAATGCTCCCTAATAGTTTAGTATATTTCTTGTATTGTGGCACCGAGAAGTGCCCCCAGCACTGGAGGTGAGGCTGCCCCAGTGCAGAGCAGAGCAGGACAATCCCTCCCTTGCCCGGCTGCTGATGCTGTCCCTGATGCCCCCAGGACACGCTTGGCCCTCCTGGCTGCCAGGGCACTGCTGGCTCATGTTCAGCTTGCCATGGACCAGAGCCCCAGGGCCCTTTCCATGGCACTGCTGTCCTGCATTCCCCAGTCTGGCCATACATCCACAGCTGGTGTATCCTAGGTCCAGAATCCGGCATTTTCCCTTGTTAAACTTCATATAGTTGGTCGTTAGCCAGTCCTTTATTATTTATTGAGGTCTCCCTTTCCTTGTCATCAAAGGATTTCAGGTTTGCTAAGCAGGATGTGCTGTGCACACAGTTGTGCTGGCTGTGACCAGTGACTGAACTGTCTTTCAGTTGTTTTTCAAAACCTGCCAGAATAATCTTCTCCATACTTCACAAGGTACTGAAGAGAGATTGACAGGCCTGGAGTTTTCAAGGTCATTGCTCTTGCCTTTCTTGAAAACTGGGACAACATTCACGAGCTTCCAGTCCAGTGGGACCTCTCCAGACTCCCAAGACCATTCAAAGTCATTGAGAGCGCTTGGAGACAACATCAGCCACATCTAGGAATTCTTGAATTGATCCCATCAGGCCCCATAGATTTATAGGGATCCAGCTCAAGCAGCTTGCAGTAAATGACAAAACTGGAAAGAATAAAAATAAAAACAACAGGAAAGTAGATTTCCTTGCATAATGGCACTTTCCACACAATACTTTTTGCCTCGCTTTTCACCAAAAAAAAAAAAAGAAGCAATACCTCTAAATTTAAAAAAAACTTTTGAGGAGGAAATTCATTGTCATGGAATATTCTGATCTTACAAAATAGACAGCAGTGTACCTTGCTTGTCATTAGAATGGAAGGATGCAAAGGTAATTTTTTTGCAACAGGTTGAAACAGTGATTATCAATAGTACAATGGTATGTCACAATTACAGATCATTTTGTCTTTATCACTCTTCTAAAAAAGAAGTGACTAAAATGAGTGTCTCTCAAGTCATTCCTATGACTTCTGTCCTAAAAGATTTTTGTAAAACATCCATCACCAGAAGGATTTGTTGAGCACAGCAGAGACTCTTAAGAGCTTGAACACTCTCTGAGTCTGCAAATTAGTTCACCTTACTTGGGTACTCCAGTAAGAAAGGTCTGGTCTTACTGAAAAGCTCAGAGAAGGATCATAATACTTTTTTTTCAATGATTTGCATAATTTTGTCTAGAATACCTTGACTAAGAGACTTTATGAATAAAGTATTGTCTTTCTAACTTGCTAGGCAAGTGCCGAAATGTATAACCTGCTCTAAGTCAAAATAAAATAGGTAAAATCTGCACAGGGTTAGAGCTATTCACTCTTTGGTTTTTAGGTCACTTCCTCTCCTCAGCTCCTATTCTGTACCAAAGATAAAATGAGCTTTGCAAACTTCAAGACTGCTCCATGTGTCAGAGACTCTACAAAACCAGCAGGAATCTACCCTGTGTCTGTGTCAGCAACCATGGGATTGGAAAGACAAATGTTGTCATAACCTCCACCCACTGGAATCTGGTTGTTGGTTTAGTTAACACATCCTCTGGCTATTTGAACTGGTCACCCAAGAAGTCAACAGTAAGTCAAGTTGTCATGCATTCCTTATTAGTCATTTCCTCCCACAGCTGGATCTTCTGCATTCATGTTTACAAATCAGCTGAAATCTTGTTTGTGCTTCGAGGATGAACTGAAGACATTAGAAGAGTATCTGCAATTCTGCAAACTAAACTTTAGGTTCTGCCATAGAAGCAAACTCCATCAACTTTCTGTTTGCCAGCTGTCTTGCTGCTCCTGAATTGCATGGGTTTTACAGTATCCGGGATTTTTTGGGGGCGTGGGAGAGTGGTGGGTTTGTTTGTTTGTTTGTTTGTTTGGGGGTTTTTTGGAAGGCGAAGGGGCACAGAGAAGGACACAGACATCACATCCTCTGAACCCTTCTATGTAAGTACCCAGGGAGGAATTTCAGCTATTTTCAATGAAGGAAATGCTTGCATTTTTTTCACTTAATGTGGTAGCACTGAGCAGTTGTGTTTGTACACATAAAGATGCGTGTATAATTACTTTTTAAAAATTTAATTAAATAGCTATTTCTCAACAATTTTTCCAGCTATCGGGCAACATTGAGACCTTGAGTTGACATAACTGCTTATTGTTGCTTATTTTTACAGAACAGAATAAAAATTTTACCTATTTAGGAATTTCTTCACTTTACTGAATGCAGAAAGGCAGGGTACAAAAGATGGGAAAAATGGGCATGATACAAAGGAGAAATCTGGAAAAATTCCAGCTAAATCCAGCTCATTGTGAAGGACATTTCTCTTAATTTACTGCATTTCCTGGCAAAATTATTTTTTCTCTTCCATCTAAAGTGTTACCTACCCTCATCCTGCCACATCTGACTTGTGTATCAGGCTTTCTTAAAACAAAGACTTAATCTTTCCTTTTTTTTTTTTCCCTCCAGTATTCCCACTGGAATATTCTATCTGGATATTGACATTAAATAAAATATTAGATGTATTAAGAATTGTCTGGAGAGAACATAGAATTAGCTGAGAAAAGCAGGTTAGATTTGCATTAAAACAAAAGCAGAAATAATTAAATATGTCCAACAGGTGAATTTTGTTATTCTTCCCTGAAAGGCACACTGCTTATACTCCAGTCAGAATAATTTTACAACATGTCCTTTACATATTTAAAATTATTCTCTCTAATTAACCAATATCTAATCACCATCTACTCTGGAGTCTTCCACAAGACTCTAATGCAGTTTTAATTTTATAAAAGAGCCAATAGACTTTTATGGTCCACAGAGATTAAAAGTCATTGTGACAAATTTTCTAAAATGGCGGAAATTCTTATATAATGCCTAATGGTTTTACTATCAGGCCTCTTAAGTATTTTTTTAATTAATAAGAAGTTAAATGCAAAATAATCCTATTGCTTGTATTAACAGACTTGTAGCAAAACAGATGCTAGTGTCATTTATGCATATTATGAAATAAGAACATTTTGCAAAAATGTACCTTTGCTTTTTCAGGATGAGAAATACTTCCTCAGAAGTCATCTCAAAGCAGCCATTTTTTTAACCAGATAAAACTTGTCTTGAAACAATCAAATATATATTATACAACTATTACACCGCTAATATGAAGACAAATTAACTGCTCAACACTGAATGCCTTCTCGTGAGCTTGCTGTCAGCAATTAAATATCACAGCAGAAAAATGTGTCTATTAGCACTAAAAAATTTTTCACCTTGACAATAGAGGGTTGCATTCACACACAGGACTTTGTAGAAATTCACATTTGTGCTGATGTTCTACAACCCCTGCTGCTGCTTCTGCTGATGTCCTCAAGCAGATACCTTTCTTGTGGTCCACTGCGCTATTGGGCTTATTTCCAAGAACAGATACAAACTAAATCGTGGGATCATCTACTTAGCCAGCAGATGAAAACAAGCAGAAGGAGGAGGGATATATGGATTCCAATCTCTGTTTATGAGAACATCCTTCCTGTCATCAATATCCACATTCCATTAATGTATGGTTTCAATTCTGCCTTTGCGATGTGGTTCAAGCACAATAGTCAAAGCATATATGTTCCAGTCAAGCACATTTCACTTTATATTAAATCAAGTAAGAAGGGATACCATAGCAGTTTCTGTGAAAGCTCTAGCTGTTTAGTAACCTGCTGCTCCTAATCATTTTCAATGGTACTGCAAAGCTTTTCCATTACGTAAGAGAAAATGCAACCTCTGATAAAATATTATGGATAATATCCATGAAAAATAAGATGTATTCCAAAATGCTTATGGTTTTCATTATTTATCTAGTTATTTAAAATTTACATTAGTTAAAATATTACTCTGTCAAAAACTTGTTTGAAAGAGCACAAAATGAGAAAAGAAAACTGAAAGAGAACAATTAATCATTAATAAATCAAAATCTCTATATAATTTCCTTTATTTCCATAGCATGTGCACTGTATCCAAGTTCATGGCCTGCGAATAGCCTTAGGAAAATGTTTGGAATGTGAACTGATACTGCAAAGGAACTGAGGAATCTATTAAAAAGGTATTTGAAGGTATATAAGCTATACTGTGGCTTGAATTGCTGGGGTCAGCTCTAGGGTATGCACTAGAGCCCCAGTGTCTGTGATACAAGTGTGAATACAGCATACATGGAGACACCCATATATAACCACATAAATCTAGATTTCTCAATCTGAAAGCTGAATTCCACATTAAAGGTCTTACAAGGCAGCTTTAATTAACCTAGAGATGCATCAAAAAGATGTCTGTATTTATGTCAGCAAAATGCTGACAATATGTAATCCTAGAAACATTTACATAGCCTGGCAGGAATACTGGAAGGTAAGTTTACTGCTTATAATAATTTTCCAACATTGAGAATTCAGATATTTTTGCAGAGCATTGCATCACCTCACACACATATAACTGTCACCAAGTATGAGCTGAATCATACCCAGGGACTAGATCTGCTTGATTTTTTTCCATGCCCTATGCTTATGACATTCACACAACCCGTGTACAAAGAAATAAAATCACCTTGATCTGCAGCTCTAGTATCTTTTCTAATTTGACTTGACTAAAGTGTAAAATTTCAGTAGCAATTTGATCAGAATCAGTATTATAATTGAATGAGTGATTCCTGAACTTTGCATTAAATTTGTAACTATGTTTGAATGCATTAGACTACCACACACTAGCCTCTACTTTCAGACAACATACATTCCACTGTGAAGAAAGGATTGATACGGTTTGAATAACAGATCATTTCTCTTATGATGATGGGAATTACTGAAGACAAGATAACTTTAATGTTAGGTAAGAACAGTAGCATGCCACCTGTACCAGTGAACCATCTCTAATCTCTGTTAACTTTTCTGAGGCTTCCCATGACTTCTGGAAAATTTGTTTCTTGCTAGAGGGATATAAGAAAGGATCAGACTATTAGTATTGCAGAAGCAGTATTTATAGGACTGCACCTGGATGCTAAAGTGGCATTTTAATTCCTTACACCAGGTGCTGTACCTAACTTAAATCTGCCTGGACAAATTATATAGTCATAGAATATTTTACACGTTTATTAAAATGCTTTCTGTAGTCATTGTATATGTTAGATCTATTTCTCCTTCTTTAGAAATAAATAGGACCAAGATAAAATCCTTGGGTTTAGTAGAATTACTCCTGATTCACAAAGCTTAATGGCTCCTTAGCTCAGAAGTTAAACTATGTTATTATGGGTGTTGTCCAAATGCCTCTTAAACACTGACAGGCAAGGGCACTGACCACTGTCACTAAGAAGCCTGTTCCAAAGTTTGATTACCCTCTCAGTAAAGAAATATTTTGAAATGTCCAGTCCAAACCTCCTCCAGCACAGCTTTGAATCATTCCCACACATCCTGTCACTGCATACCAGGGAGAGGAGCTCAGCACCTCCCTGGGCCCTTGCCCTCCTCAGGAAGCTGCACAGTTGTGAGGTCACCCCTCAACCTCCCTTTTGCCGAACCAGGCAAGCCAAACCCCTCCATTAGCAACCAGGACATGTTTTCCAGCCCTCCCACCTGCTGTTTCCCTCCTCAGGAAGCACCGAAGGCCCTTCCCATCCTTCTCCACCTGCAGGGCCCAGCAGGCCCCAGGCGAGGCCCATCCCCTCCCTGGGCCGTCTCTGCCCTGCTCGGTGCTCCGGGATGGGCTTTGGCTGTGCCCCGCTCGGTGCTGTGGGATGGGCTTTGGCCGTGCCCTGCCCGGTGCTGTAGGATGGGATTTGGCTGTGCCCCGCTCCATGCTGTGGGATGGACTTTGGCTGTGCCCCACTCGGTGCTGTAGGATGGGCTTTGGCTGTGCCCCGCTTGGTGCTGTAGGATGGGATTTGGCTGTGCCCCGCTCCGTGCTGTAGGATGGGCTTTGGCTGTGCCCTGCTCGGTGCTCCGGGATGGGCTTTGGCTGTGCCCTGCTCAGTGCTGCAGGATGGGCTTTGGCTGTGCCCCGCTCGGTGCTGTAGGATGGGCTTTGGCTGTGCCCCGCTCCATGCTGTGGGATGGACTTTGGCCATGCCCTGCTCGGTACTCCAGGATGGGCTTTGGCTGTGCCCTGCTCGGTGCTCCGGGATGGGCTTTGGCCTCGGGGCTTCCCGGGCACTGCTCACCCACCCTGAGCCACCCGTCTCCCACTTCACCACTGTGTCCGGTGTCACTCCTTCCCAGCTGCATAATCCACCATTTGGACTTGACAAATTTCACCCCATTTAAGATTTCTCAGTGCTCCAGTCTATGTAGATCCCTCTGCACAACCCTCTTGTACCTCAAAAGAATCCACAGCACCTCCCAGTCTGGATCATCAGCAAGCCTGCTACTGGTGCACTCACCTCCAGCACTGATACAGAACTGGCCCTGGAATGGAGCCCTGAGGACACCACAGGTGTGACCAGTCACCAACCAGATGTTGCCCCATCACTACAACCCTTTGGGCTCAATCCCTCAGCCGGTTCTTCACCCACCACTCCATGAACCTGCTCATCACACAGCTAAAAAAATTGTCCAGAAGGATGTTATGAGGGACACTATTGTTGAGGAATAGATTCTGTGCAGGTACCCCAGGTCCAGCTGCAGTGGAACTGCAGGCTGAGCTCCAGATGACACGAACTCCAGGCAAGAGGCCCCACATTACTAACTTTTTTTAACAAAGGGCATAGGGACCTGCAGTCAGGCGACCAAAATTCTGAGACAAAACTGGAGCTAAGGATCCTAGACTCTTGCAAGCTTATACTCGTGATGATATAAAAGTCCAAGTTTTCCTTTGTTTGAGGTACCTTTTTAGGAGGCACCCAGCATGAGCTGTGATTTTGCTACTTAGTTGTTGCACCAAGATTAAATTATTTTAAGGAGCAAGACGTCTGAGATTCTACTATGGAAAACATGGTGTTGAGTCAGTGAGGAAGTATTGTCTGACAGTGTGAGTGTGGTGTGTGTAGGGAGTTAGCAGGGCATTTAGCAGCTCTGGATCTGCCCACTGAAATGGCTTTCTGTCCCATTTCAGGCGGTGCAAGTGTGACTGCCAAGACAGGAAAGTTTCCTTAACAGTATCTAAAGCCTAACAAAAATAGAGGGAAACTACATCCTCTGCTTTCCCTTTCTCTACTAGATGAGCCTTATCATAGAAGAATAGCAAATTAATTAAATGAGATTTTCCCTTTGTAAAACCATGCTGACAGTGGGATGCATTGTTTGTTACACGCTTTTTAATAGTACCTAGTGTAATCTTCCACATAATTTTTCTCGGAACTCAAATTAGTTCTGTACTGCTTCCAGCCAGGACACAGTTATTTTTCTCAGTAGTCTCAAGGGGGCATGTCTAAAACCCAGAGATTATTCTATACCAGCTCATTGCCGAAAACAGAGGGAAAGGACATGGTGCAGTGAGGTGGTAGGCTCCACAACATACATTTTGGCACATTAATCACTCTCTCTTTCATACACTTTTGTTATTAATTTTGTTGCTGTTACTGATTCTTTTATTTCATTGCTATTTTCAGTAAATTGTTCTTACCTTAGCCTGTGAGCTTCACTTTTTTTGCCTTCAATTCTCCACTGTACCCCACCACAGCTGAAACAGGAAGGGAAAGCGGAGAAGTGAGAGAACATCCCACAATTTAGAGAGCCTGGATGGCTCTCAGTGAAGTTGGGAGTACCATTCCTATACCATGACAAGTTCCCTGGCTCTTCCCTCACACCTTTTTTCTAAATTGGAATACCACTGTCTCGTTTCCAGCCAGCAGAAAGAGATCTTTAATAGATGCTGAAGAGCTGAACAAAATCCCACCAAGCCTCATGGACTTGAGAACAGTCAGCTGATACAGCTGATCCCTTACAACTTCAGTGTCCAAAAATGGAAATTCACAGTTCCTGCACATGTGGGTCTACAGACCCAAGGCATTAGTAAGCCCCAGGTCTCTCATTAAACATTGAGGCAACAGCCATATTGAATGCCTTCACTTTTTTCTTCATCTCTAGTAGTCAGCTATCTTCAACAAGCAGAAGTTTTCTTTAGATGCCCTCTTGTTATTAACATACTTTAAAAGCCTTTCTTGTTGTCTGACAGATCACTGACCAGTCTCAATTCTACCAGAACTCTGACCTTTTGTGTCTCCCCCCCTGCATAGATGAACCACAGCTTTTTAATTCTCCTGCAAATCTTGACATTACTTTCACAGATCATACAGTTTTCTTTTCCTCTTGAGCTCCATGAGGAGTTCCCTGCTCAGCCAAGGGGGATTTTGCTCCTCTTGCTCCACTTACACTGCAATGGGATTGCCTGTTCCTGGACATCTTAAAGACAGACCTGCCTCCATGGACTTGTAAGCCCTCAAGAGCAAATTCTCAGGATAGTCCACTAAATGTTTTTTTCTTTTTTCTCCTTACACTAAACACATTGAAGCAAGTAATTTCATGATTGCTATGGCCAAGACACCCACCTACCATCACAGCCCCCATGAGTTCTTCTCCATTCACAAATAGCATGTCTAGGATTGCAATCTTCCTAGTCTGCTCACTTAGTATCTCTGACAAGAAGCTATCTGCTAGAACCTTCAAGACTTTGAATAAACAGACATAAAAAGAGGAGGGGGAAATTATGTTTTCATTTACTAAGTTAATTTGTTGAAGAGAATCAAGCATTCTGGAATATAAACAAAACTGTTTTAAATAAGCATGTAATCTGAAAGTTTCTTGTGGGCAAAATAGCTATCATTTCCTGGAGTGGAGCCTAACTTTACTCTAATAAAAGTGACTCCAATACTATGAGAAAGAGCTGGAGACTGGAAATTTAGAAAAGAAAACAAAAAACATTTGACCACATTTCAATATTGTGATGCAGGAAGTGATGGGGAGACATAAAATTACCTGAAATTCTGCCAAAGCTTGCAGATGAGTTGCAGTCAGTTCCTAAAGAACAGGGTGTGCCCCAAAACCATTGTGTGGTTCTTGTAGTAACCAAACAATGAAATTAATTTTTACGAACTAGGTATTCAGGGGCTGGGGGTTCTATTTCCACAGTTCAGCATCTTGGGATTGTAGCAATTGACCCCTAAAGTAAATGTTCCTGCAACATGTGTCACAACTAAAGAGTTTTCAAGTGGAACTATATTTGAGGATGTGCCATTTTTCTGTTAATTCTTAGGCTTCCCTATACATGCAGCTAGAACCACATATCTATTTTCTTTCAGGAGTTCACATGTTGTGATTCAAATAGCAAAGACAACCAAAAGAAACCACATTCCCAAGCCATTTCTATTACTCTGAGTATTGATTATGTTCCTAGTGGTAGCAGCAGTTACAGTGCCTCAAAACAGGTCTTTGTTTATATTAATAAGTAAAAGAAAAAGTGAGTTTCCACAAACTCATATTACTTTTACTGGATCAAATCTTGCTTTTGACACTGTGAAATCTCCCTGACAGTGCTTGAGGTGATGTAAGTTCATTTCATGGGAGCAGAGTGTTATGGGCACCAGGATACAGATGTCAGGACACAGAAATTAGGAGTGCATGGACCTGAGTTTGTGGAGAACTGGGCAGTGAGTCACAGGATTATGAATAATACTGATCATTAAAACCAGGGCAGAAAAAACAGCTGTTGGAACTTCTACAGCTTCAGGGTTTCTTTTCACAGAGCATATTAGTTGGAAAGAATTAATTTGAGATAATAAAGTACAACTGGCCTCTGAGGGATTTTGTAGGTTTGTAAATTATTGAAGTTTCATATCCATAACTAAAGCCCTTATTGCCTGTAGTACGGCAAACTAGCTAAGAAAATCATACAGTAAGCAAAGCAAATTAAAATGGACATGACCTTTGCTCCATTTCTTGTACTACAAGAAAAATGTGGAATGAAAGGCTGAACCTGAACAAACACTTAATCCCACAAAACTCCTTCCTATTTTTCTGGAATTGTAAGCCACAAAGAAAAGATAAATGCTAGAAGGCACTGGTTTAAGAAATATGGAAAAAATACTACTAAGAGAAAAAATGCAACCATTCTCAAGAAACTCTCAGATAGCCACTTGAAACCCTAGCTGTTAAATGCAGTATGTTGCTCTAGCCCCCAAAAGAGCTAGCCCAAAGAATCCAAAGCTGGATGCGCGGATAAGAATTCAACTAACAACCCTATTAATATTTCTAGAACTGATAGTGGAAGTACCAAAGGAGGACACTAACAAGTTATTCCTCAGTAATTCATTCAGTCCTCCTACTGAAAAAAAGAAGCCTAATACTGTTTAAACAATACAGTTAACACAATAGCTCCAGCCAGAGATTTATAAACAAGTACATCACAGAGTTAAATGTTGAGCATTACATGTTCAAAGTGAGATTCAACCCAAAATCTAAGAGAATAATGCAATATCTGTTTCCTAGAACTAAGTGACTAACATGTCATCACTAATAGTGAACAATGAACTGAACAGAATTACTGTCAGTCTTCACTCAAAATTTCTTTCATTTGCAGAGGCAGGTACAGTTATAGTCAGATAGGCCTGTTGACACTGATCTGTGAACTGCTGATTTTCACAAACAGATTTGCTAGCAGTGATGCTCTTCTCTGCCACAGGCTAAGTTGGAGATGGTTCTTACTTCTCTCACCATCTTCTCTCATTCCTTGGGCAATATATTGATGGGTGGAGTATCTTTGAAAGAGATTCAGTGGTGTACCCTGGAGGCTGGTCACACATGAAGCCATCCTCCATCACTTATGAAAAAACCCAGCAACATTAGCAGCTAGACAAATGGCTTGATCCAGTGGGTACTGAACTAATAACCTGAAATTTTTAATAGAGTTCACAAATCAGTATGGGAATTAAGATATTTTAATTAATTGTATACTGTGGTTTACATCCTAAACAAAAATTAATAGAAAATAGGTGCTTATTCCTGCAAGTAGCAACTGTAAAGTCACAATTTGGAACTTCTATTATGCCAATGTTTTATGGAGTCCTCACCAGGTACCTTATTCAATTTTGCTTATTTTTCAAAAAGTATTACTTAAGTGGTCTATATTTATAAGAGCAATCTAAAAATTAAATAATTGTGTGGCAGTCAAGACTCTTTATATCCTCAAAGGCTTTGAAGAACTTTCTTTCAATGAATTTCCATGAGAATTTTACTTACAATAGGAAAAATCCCTTAGTCACACAGAAACTGTTATTCAGAAAGGTAACTAAACTACACAGATGAACAAATACGCTCATTGGTTTTACCTTGTCAGATATAGCAAATAGGGCAGTGTGCAGTGATGTTATGTTTATGGTTATTCCATTATATCTCTAAAGAATATATTTTTTCTAATTTCCTTGGAAAGGAACGCAAAAGGATCACTTCATCTGACACCCACAGCTGCAACTGAAAGCTCTTAGAAAAGGAAAAAACGCCTTTTATAATCTTACAAAGAACAATACTATTGAAAATTATTAATCTTTTTTTCTAGGATCTATAGATATATAATATTTAGAGAAATACATTTTCAGGCTCTTATGATATCTGTTAACTACATTAGGCATCTACCTATCCCTAATTATTGACTTCTAAGTCATAGAGAACAAACATTTAAATTCTTTCTCCAGTCAGTGAAGAATAATAAAGGATCCATAGGGATGAGCATTAACAGATAGACGAGCATGAGTTGCACTCAATTACTTGAGTGCAATTCATATCCTTCTGAGAGTGTTAATTATCATCTTCTCTGGGCAAAGCCGTGGTACCTCGCCAATCCTGAAGGAAGTCTTAGTATGTCTGTCTGTTAGAGGCCATTAAATTGGACATATTAATCCATCCCTAAATTCCAGGAGTACTTCAAAGCCCATTAGATATTTATAAGGTTTTATGCTCAATTTTATTTAAACTTTGACTTTTAAAGCCTGGGTTTCACACTAGTTGCTTCCTTCATTCAAGTACAAGATTCTCCCTGCTGTGCAGTGTTCAGCAATCCTAAATCTAGTCCCTAATGTTCTGAAGGAAAACTGGGTTCCTCTGAGAAAAGGTGATTAACCTCATTTATTTAATTTTGGACTTGTTTTTTCCTTTAACAGATGGTGACCTTCTCTAACTGCCAGGAATCCTCATGCACGTGCTGACCTGTAACTAGTCATTTATTCCAGGGAAAGTGTGCAATAGTTTGACTCTCCACTTTATCCTGGCTGACCTACAAGGTTTTTCCTAATGTTCCTACTCACTACAAACTGGACTTTTCACCATATGACAATGACCTCAGAAGCCAACCACATACTCTGTTAGATAAACAATATGTTTTCAAGATAAACATAATGGCGGATCAAAGCATGAGTTTTTCCAAAAAGGGGCATGCTAGCTTTATTATTTGTTATGCAATCATCCTCAGTTTGTTGCATTGCTGATTTTCTTTCCCTTGTGTATTAGTTTTCATCTGTATTTTACATATCCATTAAAAAACACCATATACTCACTCCAGCAGAGATTAAATGTCTAAAAGATGGATTTAAGTTCATGATCTCTCCTATTTCTATGTAATTACATTGCCTTCCATGTTGCAGTACAGGTCTCAAAATAACTCCTCAATTCCCCGCAATCAAAACTTTCAAGCTAGTTCAAGTTCCAGGAATTCAGTCTACAGAGGGCTCAAACTAAACAGACTCTGTCTCAATGAAAATCAGGCACTTTTCCAAAAGGTGATAATGGATAGACACCAGATGGCCGATAGCAAGGAAAACAAATCTCCTAGTATGTGCTAGGAAAAAAAAAAAAAAAAAAGAAAAAAAAAAGAGAGAGAGAGAAAACAACAATAAAAAAGCAAAATGAGAAGTGGATTAAAAGATTGGCATCAAAGGAAATTAGTAAAATGCAGCAAAATGTAAGGCCAGGGTGCTTCCTGGCAGATGGAACAAGCTGGAAACAGAGATGAAGGACAACAGGATGCAGGATTTCTGGAGGACAGGGTCAGGTTTCAGTGTCAGTGTGCAGCCCAAGACACAGCTGAGAAGGGAGGCAGCAAATGTCCTGGCGGCCCTGCCCTGACAGCAGAGGCTCCGGCCCGTGGAATGCTGCAGAGGGTGAAGCCGTGTTGGAGCTGGGCAGCCTGGGCAGCTCTGCCCCGCGGGCACACCGCGGGCTGCCGGGAGGAGCAGCAGCAGGTAAAAGCCAGCCCTGAGCAGAGAAAAGCCATTCCCGGGGGCAGAGGGCAGGCTGCAGCGGTCTGGACAGGGAACCAGACTGGACCAAGCCATCCTTCCCCCTTGCCCCGGAGGAAGACACAGCAGCACCTGCGGGAAAGCATTGCCCCGCCTGCACTATCCACTCCCGGCACGGCTGTGATTTTTAAAAGTTTGCTGTTCTGCCCTTTTATTTAATTGTGTGTTTTGACTTTAAAACATAGCTTTGGAGTTTAAAAGGCTCCATTGGTTTTTGTTTGCTTTCAGAGAAATGTAACAATGGCTGCCTCAGAGCTTGACGGGGAATTCTTCAGGGAAGAGAGGTGGCATCTCTTGGGGACCATACAATAACTCTATTGCAATAAACAAATTGTTGAAAATATTATCTAAAATAATATTATCTAAAATAATTCACTCTAAAATACTTTGTCAATATCATTCAGGAAAAATAATAAGATACATGATACAAAATAATAAGATACAGCTGGCTCCCAGTGCAATTACAGGTAAATTTACTGGATTCAGTTGCATATTTGCAAAAGCAAATAATGTCTATTCCCAATTTAAATTTTCAAGAAAGTAAATAGAGTATCTGCAGAGTTGGGATAAATTATTATTCCAAAAAATAACTGACTTTACCATGCTTAGAAACTCTAAAGTAGGTATACAGTTCCATATATCTGTGCTGATTTGAAAATGAGTTCTACAAATAAATAGAAGACCAAGAAAGGTCACAGATAGCACAAGCCATTGCATATTTCAGAGGATCATCCTACTTTCATTAAGATTAAATAATTTTATTAGAGTTAGTGGATTTTTAAAACAAAAGGCAAATTTGTCCAATATTTCTTCTGCTATTAGAGTTTCTAAAATATTGAGCTTAAAAGCTGTACATTCCATGTACATTGGCTACCACCTTTAAGAAAGAAGACTGTAAGTTTTCATACTTCAAACTACCCTAAAAACACCCTTTATATGTATAAAGGTCTGCTCATTTAAATCAGTCAGTTTCAAATCTAAATATAGTTAGATTTCAGAACTGCAAGGTGCCAAAGTACAAAATTTCCACAGCTGTAAACAGTAAATACCTGAAGTGGGGAGAGTAAGAATGCATGAAACTTTCAGTTGAACGTGTTTTGCATTAATGTACACAAATCAAATGTTTTGTGAACTATTTAAGTGGATGAAACATCAGGAATGAAGCAATATAATCCAGTAAAGTAAAGCATGCATACCCTGAGGCAGAAGGGGTTTTAGTTTTCTTGTCATAGCACAGCATTTTGTTTTGTGTTTGTAAGGAGGTAGGGGACACTAGAAACAAGGAGCTGAGCAAAATTCTAGAAAGTCTTTGTAGATATTTCTGTTGCTAAAAAGCAGGTCACTTTTTAGAGTCAAAATCCATTCACTTTGAAAAAGTTGTACTTTTCCCCACATAGGTTTTCACTTTTCTCTCTGTTCTAACCAGCAAAGTATTTCCCTGCCTTTTCCTGTATGCAAATATAATGCAGATTGCAGACAATGTATACTTGTAGCACTGCTCGTTTTACTGCTACACTCAAGAATTCATTTTCATTTGAAACCACATTTTTCTTCATTCTTTTTTTCCTTAGCTCTGAGCTAAAGAATTTAGAAATTAGGCTGCAGTGTTCCCAGGGCTGGGAGTTATCCACAATCCAGTCTTGTCCTTCCCAAACAAGGAGTCCGGGGAAAATCCAAACACCCAAGATTTTTTTTAACCCATTGCAAGATCATGCTTCATACTTAAATAGAGACAAAAATGCCTCTGTGTACAACCTGCCACCCACTGACAGAGCTTTGCAAAGTTGAGACATTTGCTATTAAGTGTTATCTTCAGCAGAACTCCTTTCAATTAAATGTTTGGTTCCTATCTTTGCCCTCTGGGCTATATATCCATGTATTCATGCTTCTGACAAATCATCTCTGTGTTTCGTTTCAGGTTCATACGTTGTTGATTACCTAATTACCAGTAGTAAAATAAGCAGCCTGAACTATGTCTTTTTGAGGGAATTTATGAGGGAATTTGAAGTCTTTAGAAGTAGGGTAAGACTGGACCTTTCCAAAAACTGGCTTGGGATGATCACCTCTGTACGAAAAACTTGAACTTCAGCTGTTGTGCCTTACTGCAGCATTTAATCAGAGAAGCAAAAACCAGTGGTTTCCATCAGATTTCTTGTAACTTCTTTTTCAGTTGTTCTGAGAATATAAAACAGGAGCTAGACGTTGGATAAATAATCAAGCCTTCCAATATATTTCTGCATACCTTTTTTTCACTAAATTAAACATGAAGTGTTCTTCATTAGCAGCCCATTGGGAGAAGAGGGAAATCACAAGAACCTCTGTTTATGCAATTATTTTCCTTTTTTTTAAGGAAAAGGCTTATTCTTCCTGTGTTTTACCTTTCTCAAATCACACAATTTAATCATGACATTTTCACACCCGTCACCTTACTGTGTTCTCCTGTCTTACAGGCTGACACGAGACTGTGGACATAGGAACAATTTTTCCCCATTTTGCAGGGAGCTGGGAAGCACCTCCTGTGAATCTTCTTGCAGAATTACTTTGAGCTGCACTACCCAGCATGGGGCTGCCCAGAAGGTAACCCAGTTGTCATGACATGTTCTTTGCTGGTCAGTATATAGAACTTTCCATCCCATCTTGGTGTTTTTCACACTTCAGGGTGACTCTGCTGAAAGCTTATTGTCTTTGATCTCTCACAGCTCTGCCTTTCAATGACGTGTATTTTTAGATGCAGTGGAAGTAAGCCATTGACTTTTCTTCTCCTTTTTTGAAGAGGGCTTCTCACATGTTGTTTACACTCTCTGCAAGCCTTAGTGGAGTGTTTCTTCTCCACTGAGAGGAACATACTGTTCACGTGCACTCTTTCTCCTGCTCATGTTTGTGTTGCCTGGAAAAGACCAATTTTCCCTAACTGCATCATGCCATGCACTATAAATCACATTTGTGTCCCATTTAAAATATAAACCACAACAGACACAGAAGAACAAAAGGAACCACACGCCCAGCTTTTTTTGACAAAACTCCCACACATTGATAATTAGAAGCACATAAAACCATATACAAGCTAGGAGAGCTTGAGCGGCTGTCATGCCTCATGCTGTCTGTCTCAGCCTCCTCCACTTTCAATTCTGCCACAAAATTGCCTGGAACAGTAAAAAGGGCAGGAGAAGATTAACATAAACAATCTGTGAAACAATGGAGATTAAAATAATAGTAAAGATTGCCTGAGAAGTGTGCTTTCATGAGTCTCTGGGAAATCTTTGCTTTAATTAATTATCTGCACTTGTCGAAGGGATATCTGAAGCACTTAAACACTAAAAGAAGAACAATGTGTTTTAAAAGCCATCTGTAACACAAATAATTGTTGAAAATGTTTTAAGTAACTTGGTGCATAGGCAATGTGGATAGAGAATTCTGGCTGCATATTTGTTTTATATTTTATAATTGGCTTTATTGGTCCCTACAGACTTGAACCATAATCCTGTGAGCTCACATGTGTAAGTATTCCCACTAGACTGAACAGAACTCTTTGAGGGACTGGATGGTGTGGTTTGTCATAAATATCACCAAATGTAATTAATAGCACTCACTACATATTTTTGCTGCTGTTGCATGGCTCCGTACATTGTGCTTAGGCTGCGTAAGGCAGCCTATGGTGAATCCACATGCTTCATACATCCCACTGCCCTTTTAACTTCTGAAGCCCCTAAGAAGAAGCCAAGCATGTTAGAGCAGTGTTGAAAGAGAAATAGTGGTTTGAAGGACTAAAGGATTTTAGCCACGGATGTTTAACATATAAAAGACAAAGTTCAGTAGAAAATTAGAATTCTTCATTCCTCACACAGTATCTCATAATTGATGGCAGTCCCTATTTCACACTAGGATTTTACAAAAAGTGTGTATCACAGTTAGTGAGGCACATGGCAAAGAGGTGAATAAGAAACTCATCGATCTCAGTAATGTAATTATGAATATTTTATTGGTCTAAAAATTACCAGCACTGAGCAATCTCATTTCACCAATTTTCTCACACTGAAATATATTTATATCTTCCATTAGTTTCACCCTCTAAGTTAACTGAATAATGATTGATAGAACATAACCATCCTTAAAATAAAAGGCATCATTCTGTAAAATACAATTTTTTATGTTTTTTTTTCATTTAATTTTAGATTTGCTGTTAACAAATCTAAAAATAGGCACTTGTTACTACTTGTCTGTGTCATATGTTTTAGGTGTTTCACCCAAAGTAGTGGAGATGCACTTGAGGAACTTACACCAAACCACATGAATTGCACACCTCCAGATCGTCCCACCACATATTCTATCACATTTGCTCACTCTGAGCAGTGCTATCTTTCAGGAGACCATAATTTCCCCATAATTATCAAGACCTACCTAATGTAAATGAATGATCCTGTTAATGACTCTTAAGAGTCATTACTGCCACAACAAACTTACTTCTCTTATATGCATAGTCAGAAGCAATCAATAAGAACAATTATTTAGTTTAAGACCCTAAATTAGTGCCTAGGTTCATGTGGATTGCCATTAAGACAGACTGACAGCAAGCTGAAAGTTAATTAGCTATATTTGCTAATTTTTCAAATGCTAGTGAAAAAGGCTCTCTCATCCTGAGGTAATAAATTGCCTTCTGACCATTGAAGCTGTTCATGATTGCAAGCTTAAAGGGCTTGCTATGTCCCAAGAAAACAATGGCCATATAAAACCTGGACCGTCCTATCACTAAGCCATAAGAAAATCCAAAGAGCTCTTTGTTCATAATTCAAAGAAACAGATAAGAACACCAGAGGAAAACAGCAAAAACGAATCTTTTTAAACATGGAATTCTAGGAAAGAAGTTCTTGACTTCAGCTATCATGTAAATAGGAAGAACAAATTATTTTTCTCTTCAGTTGTCTAAAAGCCAAATAATGACTTATACTCTATCTCCAGTAAAACTGAAGTCATCATGAGTTCTGCTACTTCTTTCAATAAAATATATTCTTTTCCAACTATTACTTTCTTTTCCTCCTGCCTTTACTTCCACATCTTAACAGTTAAAGTTTATGAAGAGATTTATATAAAGCTTTACTCAATATTTGAAATATTTAAAAGTATAAATAAATTAATTGTTGTATCTGAATTTGTTCATGTGCCTTCCAACAAGAAATTATGTTTTAAATTTTCCGGTCGACAGTTATCATAAAATATTAATCTAGAAATTGATCACAATACAACGATGCTTTATTAACATCAGTCCATAAATTCCAATTAAACCTATAAAAAACTGAGACAGGAGAATGCTCTCTATTTTTTTCCCCTAATAAATCTTTTTGAAATAGAAAAAATTATCTAAAAAGAAAAGATAATTATTCTGTTTTCTCTCTGGAACAAGCACAAAATCTGTAACCCTACATTTTCAGCTTTTCATAGTGGTCTATTAAATTGCAACTTTTGAGCATAATACCAAAAGCTATTTTCAAACAACTTTCTTTCTTTTTTTTAAAGAAACAACGAACAAAAACTGACACATATATGTGTATACCCCAATTTTGCACAGCTTTTAATAATGAGTTTTCATGTTCCTTTTGCTACCTGTTTTATTTCAACTTTTCCATAAACAGCATTTTAAAATGGATTTAACTGTATCTTAATCTTTCTCCAATTTATTGTTATATTATAAAAGAATTACTACTATATTGAATTGGTCGAGTAAGGAAACATTGTATGTGTTATCTATTTTCGCTCCTCCCAGTGCTTCATATTTTCTAGCACATTTCAGGGTGGTCCCTAAGATAGAATCTTCATATATCAACAGTGCTTCATATAAGCAATATTCAAAACTCAGCAGTGTTGCATATTTTATTCTACATTTTTCTTTAAAATTCCCTGTAGTTAAGTAGCTACTGATGAAGGTAGCTGACTCAAAAATCACTGCAAATGACATAAATCTTTTCAGTTTCTTGAAAAATCATTTCAGTTGCAACTGACAAAGACCATCAGATCCCAACCATTACAATTCCTTCATATTCTCAGCTGAGGAAATCATGAATGGTTTTTCTGGAGGAGCATAGTCAGAGCTCTCAGAGCTCACATTTTGGTCTTCCCATATGCCAAAAAGGAAACTTAAAACAGCCTTTCACAAATTCTCCATCTTTCAGTAATTCCTGTTTGCGAAACTTTATTTGAATCAATTATTTAGCTGAATTTTTTTCCTTAATGGCAGCTCAGCTGGCCATTTCCATGTTTTTCTAAACACAAAATGAGGCACAGAGTCCTGACCCAAGAAGGTTCCTCATTATATGATCAGTCATTCATTTATGGAAATAAAATGGAGAGAATATCTTAATTACCTATATGGTAGACACTTCCACCCACTGAAACTGTTCACAGAGGACACGTGTGCACATTATATTCTACAATTTGCTGTATTCAACCTACCTGTTCATTCTTGTTTGAAAATAGTGGTGTCATGTTGATTGTTTGTAACTTTCATTTTAAATTTAATATGAATCTATGCTATGCTACTTGGGACTCTTATTTTTATTTTTTTTCTGTGACAAAAGGGAGAGGAAGATTTTTGTTCTTTCTATTTAGAAGTGTTGAAAGAGGAGGGAATTAGAAAGCCAAAGTACTGGAGGTTATACACATTTAAAAACCAAATCATTCATGTAGTTCAGGTGGTATCCAGGAAGAAAAATCTAGTGAGACATCTTGAAGCCTTTAAAATAATAATTTTAACTCTGAGGCATTTTTATATTACCCATTCTTAAAAAATAATAATAAAAAGGAGTACAAATCCTTTTCCTCCATTCTGTTTTTCAGATCACATTAACATGTATTGTACACACTCTAGGTATTACTTCTAGGTCTGATACTGTATTCTAGGTGCTTTCTGTATAGGTCACAGAGGGTTCACAAATAGACATACACTGCTACTCTGCTGCATGGGTAGAAAGTGTCCTTCCTAAGGCCTTTTATTCACAGAAACAACATTTGAACTTTATAAGACATTTTTAAGGTGTGTTGGTTTGTTTTCAGATGGTGGGGGGTTTTTTACATTTTTAGCACTCTGCTCATGAAAGTTTTTGTTGTCCCTGCTTTGTTTGCCTTTTTTTGTAAGCCAAGAAGCCATGTTGGCTAGGAATTAATTAGCACAACTTCCCAGCTCAAGAGTAATTGACCCTTGGAAACAAAGTTAAAAATGCTGGTCCAGCAGAGAACCCATACATAAGGACTGTTTCAGTTTAAGTGTTTCTCACCCTTCACAAGCACATGGACCACATGAGATGATGGAAACCCTTTGCACATGTTTCATAAACTTGCCAAATTATTCAACTGAAAACTTGGTAATTACATGTAGCTATTTCTGGCCACTTAAGCAGAGGCCTCACGCAAACAGATTTCATAGGTCTTCACTCTAGATGATTGCCAATGACACATACTTTGTCAGAATTTTCCTTCTTCTCTGTCTATTATACTGTACTTCTGTCTATTATCCTCTTGGCAAGATAAAGTATCCTTCTCAAAATCTTGCTTGATCAGAGCTTCTGTAAGCACTATAGAAAAATCAGCATAATTACCTGGCATGACTGCTTCCCCTTCTGCCCAAATACTCATCTTGGAGCTGAATACTGCTGCCAGCCTAAGCTTTCTGTAAGCTTTGCTCACCAGTGTTAGAACCAGATTAATTAGAACCCCTCAGCTGATGGACGGATTAGGAAAAGTTTTAACAACTGCTCATTTCAAGTGCCATGTTTTTTGAAAGCAGCTCATTCATTCCATCTAACCAGGATTAAAAGCCAATCACAAGTAAGCCAAGCAAATGGTAGCCAAAGCATAAATCATCATTACATGCTGGCAGCTGGCTGCAACTACATGACAACTATTCACAAACAGGATGCCTGGTGCCCTTTTATGTGGATCTTGTGTTCTTTGCACATGTTTGTTCCACATGAATTGTTCCCTTGGAAATACAGGGAGAGAACTAAGGTGATGAGAGAACAATAAAATAGCTCATTGTCTCCTGCTGCCTTTTACTCTTGGACAAAGGACCCTTTTATTCATGGATGAATTAAGACTTGCCAAACTGATACAGAGATAAGCAAAACCTGAACTATGTCCTTCAGCTGTGATGCACAAAGCATAAATGTGTTGTTGAGTCTTTGCCACTAACATAAACGATCTTACAAAAGTGAGGGAACTGAAGCCCATTAACCAAGATTTCCACCCACCCACAGCATTAGTACCTCTCCAAAATTATCTGGTGTTCTCTAGCTATGTGGTATTTCTGCCCTACATTTTGGTATTTTTAGTTAGAGAAAATTAAAAATAATAGCAAAGAGTTCCCTTCTTGGAGTCCCAGCAGTATTACTACATGAGCGAAGATCATCTTTCCTTCAGGAAAATGCTTAAATTAGTGTGCCTCTATTGCTTCATTTTTAAAAGTCACATTATGGAATTAAATATGACTTATTGACTTGAGTGAATGCATGGTTTTTTGACTTTTTTTTACTGTCTTTTCACTACTTCTCATTGCCTTTCATAAAGAAGTCAAGGATATAGGTGTTTGAGTGACATGCTACATAAATTTGTACAGTTACACCTAGAAGAAAAAGCATAAGGAAAACCTGTTAACTTACAAAATATATTTTTTTCCTCTTATAATTAAAACAAAATTTTGTCATATGATTCCATGCTAAATATTATTCTTTATGGTATTATGTCATTAGTAGAATACAAAGACCCAATATCTGTAATGAATACCCCTTATAAAAAGTGTTAGAACAATCTCAACCACATAGCCACATAGCACACTCTATTCTCTAGCTGTACATTCAAATATATTCACACCTCCTAGCACAGAAAATATTTTAGGAAAACATTATAAAACATCTCAAAGTACTGCCAACATCTGCCATTCTGTTGTTCTGCCACTACAGTTCAATACCTTATCCATGATGGTTGTAAATACCAGATGCAAATACCAAAGAAAGCTTTAAGAATTTCAGATTTTTAATTTCACAAATCTTGCAGTTAGAAGAGATACATTGATCTCACTGAATAAATTTATATCTACAAGGAAAATCAGAACCCCAGTAAAGTCCATTTATAAACAATGCTATGAAAAGAGCTTGACATGTTATGAAATCTCTTCCAAAAGTTAATGTGACTTTTCTGACAAAGACATATCCTATGTGACTTTGTGAAACAGTGATTGCTTTTATGCACAGGATTACTTCCTGAAAATAATAAATTCCTTCCAAATAGCCTTAGTTATTAAATGTGGCACTGGCACATTTAATCTATATTGATGCATTAATGGCACATTAATCAGCTGATGTCTTCCTTCCCAATATTTCATCCTAATATCTAACTGTACAAATTTAAGTACCTGAATGCTTGATTACTCATGTACATTGTAAGAATTGTCAGTAGCTTCATACCCTGATAACAGATTAAGTACTTTGAAATTTGTTAATTCTTCTAGAGCTGGAACCTATTAAAAGTACCCAAAAGCTGAACCAGAGAACAGTGCTTTCTATTAAATCCCCAGCAGGAGTGACAAGTCAATGAATCTGATTCAATTATCTCATAATTTCTGTTTGAAACCAAGGCCTTGTTGGTCTACATGCACATTTTGTCCTGAGACAGCTTTTTGTATTAATAGGATTTTTTAAAGCAAAAGTTGTATTGATAATCAGTTAATAATGATCCTTTTATTTCAGTAAGCCTGTTTGTTGTCCTAAAGCAGGTAAATCAGAGGTACCACTTTTATATTTACATACTTGAAAACACAGTAGTAACTTTTATGTCACTGCAGAAGTATCAGTAAGACAAAGAAATGTATGTGTCTGTGAAATGCTGGCAGAGGGTCACATAAACTTAATAAAATTCTTCAGGGAAAGATGATGTCTACTGGCTTAGACCTTAGCCCACGGAACCTTATGAGTGTGTCTAAAAGCCACTGAAGTCAAAAGGTTTTAAAACACATGCTAACTGTTAAAATACATATTAGCACATTTTCTGAATTAAAAAAAGTTTTCCTGAACAAGGACCACGGACAGGCTCACAGCTTCTCTCTGTGACCTGGTATTCCATGTGGGCTGCTTCTAAGTGTTGCCCTAAGGAACTGGAACTGAATATACCACACAATGATTCAACAATCAACATTTTTCCAATTTGTGCTGGTCCTTTATATTTCCAAGAATGGGTGGTCCCAGTTGGCATTGCCCCAGTGTTAAATAAGGTAAAGGTGTGTCAAAGAGCAAGTCTCAGGAAGATATTGCTATTATTCTTAGCTTTGTGGCTCGTAAAAGTAGTTTTCTTGCCAGCAGCAACAACAGTAGCAAGTAACTGGAATTGTTTCATTTCAGAGACTAATGGCAAATAAAAATAAAGACTTCTCTGCTCGGAAAACAACAGCCCTGTAAGTTAACAAAAAACAGAATAACTGGTAGCTTACCCTCTAAGTAGCAAATCCAGTTTAAAAACAACCCACGTGTATGTCTCAGAGGATCTTTCTGCTAAATATTTCTCCCTAGCTCAGTTACTGTCTACAGGGATGCTACCTTAGGTTTGCTATTTAGAGCTGTTCCAGCAGCTTAGAGTAAAAAATATATATTACAGAGAATAACTAAGTTAGCAAGTCTACTGAATCTGAACTTAATTGTTTCCTTCAGTTGTAACTGCGTTTTTTTTTAACATGACCAGCTTTAATCACAGCCCTTCCTGCACCATAGAAGAAGCAATAAGGCTTAGCTCCTAATGAACTTTTTCTGTGGCTGATGAACAGGCCAAGAAACTATTGCAAAATAGGATTTAAAGTAAGATTTGAAGCCTCCTTCAAGCTAAAATTCTCCTTTTGGTGCACCACTTTTTAATGTCTACCCTCCTTCCTACTGGCAAAAAACTTCTGTGATGCTTTCACTGTAGAGTAAAATTAATTTATTTTCCTCAAGATTTCTGTCATAAGACTGTAGTAAGCAAACATTTCCATCTGTTTTGCGAGACATGATTAAAGATTTGCCAACAATGGAAGTGAGAATGGATACAACACAACGCAGCTCAGTCCCCAGACTTAATACCCATAATCAGAGATGCAATAGACAGAAAAGAAAAGAGAACAGAACACAAAGCAAAAGCTTGGGTATAAATGACCCAGAACCAAAGAACATATGAGCTAAAATATCATTCCAAACTTAGTGACTTGATCTCATCCCAATGTGGACTGAGACTGGGTCCATGACTGCATTGCCTTGCTAAGTGGGAACAGAGCTGTGCCACAGCCCTGTGTCTGCTTTAAGAATAAGAGAATTCATTGTTGCAGCCTCGATAACTTAAATATTAAATGCAGATTGAGCTATTAAATTCAGACTCTCTCCGTTTTGAGCAATATGGGAGGTATATGAATCCAACACTGAGTCAGGCCTCAGGCTTACTTGCTGTTAAGCCAAAGATGTACGTCTGCCTAGTATGCATTTCCAAATTCTATACATAATGGTTCTCTCTCTCCATATATTGCTAGTTCTGAAAAACATTCTCCCCACCAGCTTCTTATTTTTTCCATCTTCCTTTGATTCCTTTGACTGGTTTTTATCTTTCTCTTGTTGTTTTGGATTTTGTTTTCTGCACTTTGATTTGCACTTTTTCTGCATGGCCCTTTACTGCTCATTCTTTTTTATTTTCTTTATTATTTTACTCTTCCTTTACACAGATTGGCTGCCATAACAGTGTGGGAAATGACTATAAATATCCAGCAATCTAGCAAATGGAATAAAATTACTAAGTCCTTTTTAGCTAAAACATTAAGAGTCCCTGCAATTTCTTTTATATCCAGTGCAAAAGATATGTTCACCATCTTTAGGAAGCACCCAGAAGTTTCTCCTTTCTGTATCCTGAACTCCATTGAGCTCACAACGTGTGCTAGTAATGATAGCAAGAATGGAAAAGGTAAATAAAAAACAGTTCTGGGTGAAACTTACACCAAAAAAGCAGGCTCCAAATCTTAGGCAGTGGTGCAGGCATTTATGGATTGAAGGGACACCTGTCAAAGTCATTAGAAATAAGGAATGTGATGCTCTGAATATCTCTTGCACAGATGCAGATCTAAAAATGGAAAGAGAAAAACATTTTTATTAGATTTTTAGGAGTATATTCCAGGAAAAATAATACTGGCAATGACCTTATTCTCTTAATCCAGACGTTATTTTCCATAAATTTCTATGCTATGTCACAGGGGGAAAAAAATTCAAACATTTCATCTGAAGTCTTTAGTCCTTAATACAATACTCGGGTGTGGTTCTATTTTGAAAAGGAAACCCATATGGCATTCCATTTTTGCATGCTGATTTTTGCATAAATTATCGCTTTACAAGTACAATGAATCAGGTATTTGAAGCATCCTGAACCATCTATGAGATTTTTTTATTTCAAACTGCCTCTTGGAGACAATGAGTCTAACAGCATCTCATTATTTCTTCTTCTCATTATCTATGAAAGTGTTCTATGATATCTTATTTTCTACAGCATCCACTTACACATTTTCTTCCTTAATTAGACTTTCAGTAGACTTTACATATTAGCTCTTGGATTTTTAATGCATTTTCTGAGTCAGGTAAACTGAGTTGTATTCTCAACAGGTGTAGATGAGTATGTGTCATATGCATGTACATTGTATTCTAGACAGATCACAGGCTGGAATACATGGAACTGATAGAAGGATTGAATTGATGACTATAGATCACTGAGATATTACTTTTTCACTTAGACCTCAAAACAATTCTATCAGGCACATAAATTTCCTTGTCAGCCTCAGGACATCCCAGATTCACCAGTGCTGCAAAAACCCAGTCACACCACAGTAGGTTCCTGGGTCTAAACTCCATCCTAGCATACCTCTCAGAAGAGGACTTGCAAGACCATCCTCAAAGACATCTTTTTATTAGTTTACCACAGTGTTTGTATGATGAGAAATTAGTGTCTCAAGGGCACCTATTAAGGAGCTGGATCACTAGTGAGATCCCAAGCCATAGCTTGCTACAAAATTTCTGAAACATTAAATCATACCGGCAGTTTTTCCTCCCAAAGTCTTGAATTAGGCTGTTTCCAATGCCTATCTGAAAAACTCCAAGGTTGCATCTTCCCACTGATTTGCCACTGTGCACACTAACCCCTTTTTCCTTTCATTTTTCTAAAGAAAACATAAGCAGTACTGTGCTTTTCCTACAGTGACTGCTAAAGTCACTGAAAGTGGTATGTCATCTGCATCTACCAACTGAAGCTCTAGTGAGCTTAAAATGCCAAAGTGGGAGAAGGCTTGGCTGCTAACCTAGACAGTATGAAAGGGCTCTGAGAATGCCCATTCTGGATGTTTCACTGGAAAACTGTAAAAAGCGCATTCCATATGGCTTCCAAAAAATCCCGCAGTCACTACCAATGGGAAAATTGGGAGGCTTTTAGAAATCAGCCTCAAAATTCTTCCATCGTCTGTCTCTCTGAACATTGTGTTCCAAGATTAGCTCTAGAAATTGCAAAAAACAAACTTTAAATAGCTTGACACAAATAAAATTAACATATAAATTACTACCATTCAACAAGATTTTTTAAATCGTATTTTTAATAGATTTATGAAAAACACAGTGTGTTAGTGCATGTGCTTTCATATCAGATAAAAGTTTTTGTAGCTAGGAATGGTGAAATTGTGCACTTGCAAATTAGACCTTTGGAAAGGCCAAGACACCATAGCTGTAGGAAGGTCTCAAGGACAGTGTGTTTTTACAGAGAAGCAGGTTTCCCAGATTGGTCTTTTCTTTTTCAAGATGGTCAGTAGCCTAATCTAAGAATAGATTATATTGGAAAGGCATTTGCAGTAGTAGAAGAGTGAAGCTATGTCTAGACTACATGAACATGCTGTGATTCCTTCTGTAACTCCTTCTGTCATTGATTCCATCTGTGTTTTCTGTGTGTCTGGGTTGCTATACTGTGCAATACAGTGCAGAAGAGAAATAAGTCTGCTTGGGCCTCAGGATGAGGGCAAGCCACCTACCTCCAAACAGTATGGATGCAAGATGTTAGTCTCTGGGACATTCTGAAATGCGAAGTGCTGGTGAGAATACCCTAGCAATTATCCTTTTCTGAGGATTTTATTCTTCTTGGTTATTATTGTCTAAACTTTCACTGCTAAGTTTGACTTTTGTGTATCTTGTATGTATGTATATATTTACTTTGTTTCTAGAATATAAAGAGGGAGAAAGGGAATTTTTATTTGTCCTGCATAATGAACAATGTGCTTAATTCTAGTTATTGTTCATTATAATTGTGCGTACACAGTACTACACCACAAAGGAAACGTAATTCTTCTTCACTGATGAAAACACAGTGTTGGTATAGCACACAATATGATTTGCTAACATTGGAAATCTTACAGCTATGGTACCTCCAATAGGCACAAAGAAAACATATTCACTGAGCAGCCACCTGCACTTCAGTGCAAATTCATAGATACTGAATCTTTTTTCAAGTTCTGCCATAATGATCACAGTATTGAGCAGTAGAAGATTTAACCAAATAGCTAGAACATGGCAACCTGACATGCATCTATGCACCTATGCTTAGGAAAACATAAAAAGATCAAAATCAAACCACATTCATCCTGAAGAGAATGTATTCCAGACACAAGCGCTAACAGAGCCACAAAATCTTCTAATTCAAATAAACTAGCACCTTTTGTAATGTATAAATCACTGGTATGAACACGTGTTAAAACTAAATACAGATGAACACACTACAATAATTTTTTCCAAGTGTAACTCTTGGAATTATATAAGTCACTGTGGTTTCCAAGAAGACAAATGGTCTGGAAAATGAAAAATAAATTAGTTCTGTGACTAATTGAAGTCAGAGATTGAAGGTCAGACTTGGTTCTGCAGCTGACACTGGTGACCAGTAAAAGTCCAGCTTGGCTCATGGTACAACTTTCTGTATTAAAGAGTTGTTTACAGTAGAGAAACACTGAAAGTGTACATTAGAAAACTTCCTCTTACAAATCTAAAACACATGCCACTTCATAGGCAAGTAATAAACTTATAAAGGGCCATGTTGACAATTTCAAAGTCTTTGGTAGGACCCTGAGACTTAAAATTGGAAACATTCTAATAAACATCTCTTCTTTTAAATTTTGCTGCCTGCCCTAAGTTAACTGAAAAACATGTATCATCTTCCTAAAGAGTTTAATGTCCCCAACTCTTTCCCATGACACAATGAAAATTATCATTCAACTTTGAGCATATTTTGCTCATTTATGAATCTCATCCAATTCTCTTAAGGCCAAGAGAGTTAAACTAGTGAAAGATTGAAGTAAGTTACTTCAGAATCATGTCTCTTCTTTTTCACACAATATGATATTAATTTAGTGCATTGGCTTGGACTCATAATGGTTGATAGTTTTATTGCAGTGCCTAAAGTATTTTGCTCCCTTCAAAAGTGTTAGAATTGTTTGTTTATAAAATACATCTGCTTCCTTGCACCATGTAATCAATGATGATAAACTCTGTTTATGAAGCATCACACATATAACATGTCATACAATTTCTCAAAGTTCTGACAAGCCTGAGACTCCTTAATTCAAGAAAAGCCTAGCTCTCCATCATTATTGTTGTTATTATTATTACTATTACTATTACTATTATTATTACTATTACTATTGCTATTACTATTACTATTACTATTACTATTATTATACTTGAATACACTTGTAGCCATAAAAGAAGAAAGCATTTCCCAGTGGAAAAAATTCATTGAGATCAAATCTTCCATTATCCAAAGCCCCAAGGAAACAGTTCCGATGACAGATGGAGAAATTGACTTGAAGACTGCAATCTGACTTAAGAGCTAGGGTAGGAGCAGGTGCATCTCTGACTATATGGCAGGGAGAGAGGAATCTCCATGGTCATCAAGCTTGCATCACCTAGTTAGTGTCAGGATAGAGCCATGCTTGTCTTGACCAGCTGTACTTGCAATTTTAGGTTTCTTCCTACTTTTCTGATCTCATGTGGCCTATTCCATTTACTCACTCTACACCTTATCCAAACTTTCTCCACATTCCTGGTGCTCCCATGCTACATGCAAAGAAGCAGAGTACTGCCTGTTTTCTTAGCCTGCAGAAAGGAATACAACCACAGTAGCTTCCAAGTAGCAGCATATTTCAGAAAATGTTGAAAGTGTTATTTGCAAATTATTCCTTTCCCAATACTGATCTATGCCAGTTCGAATGCATTTGCTCGTCCTGCCTCCAGATAATTCTCAAAGTACTGTGGATTCCATTTTAAAGTCAATCATATCACAAAAATAGCCTTCCAGAAACTGTCTCCTCAAGAGCTGGAAGCTGTCATTTTTCCATGACTAATAAATTCCGTGTCTGTTTAATCTATTTTAATTACAGTGATGCATCCATTTTTCCCTTTCCATTGTTAAGCATGCCACTAGAGTGCTTAAATGAGTTACTTCTGTCCTTGTTTGCCTCTGGTTTGGGAATGTCAAGGGTACAAACCCTTTACTTTCACTGTTTGCTCACAGGGTATTCTCTGACCTCCAGTGTCTTATCCAGTGAGCAATCCAGAAGTCATTAAAAAATGAAATATTTTCAGCATAAAATATAATTATTTCTTGGACACCACTGTAAGTAGGTGACTCCTCTTTAAATTAGTGTCAGTAGATCAACTGATAGTGGATAAATAAAAATTCCTTATACTGTGTAATTTAGGAAACTAATTTATCTAAACAAATACTCAGGCACCCTAATATTTTGATTATTTTAAAGGCAGTGATGTGGAAGATGCAGAGAGGCTTGCAAAATAGATACAAACTAAGTACCTATGGAACAGAGATAACCCAGTCCTTTCAACTCAGATAAGATTATTTCAAGTCATCCAAGTTTCCAAACCAAACCCAGGCTCTACTTATTTGAGAAGTCTGTGAGGAACCTACCAAAGCCCTACTCAGGTAGCACAATAAATATGAAATTCAAAGGGAAATTTGCCCACCATTGTAATAAATAATACAAATTAACTCTCAATACAAATTTACTCTCATGTGTTAGCCATGTAGAAAGTATTTTCCATTTTCACAGAAGTGAGACAAAACAAGCTGCCAAATGTTGGACTGTATGTTGCAGATGAGACAGGCAGGAACTGAGAAGGTACTGAAATGGTGTCTGCCAATGTTTTGAGGCAGCTTTACAATCCTTATCTCATGCCAGCAGATGGAGAGAACATAGAATAAAACTGATGCTGATCTCCAGTGTGGTGGATGAGACTCATGCGCTATGGTAGCTGTGTGAATTTCCAGCTTGACTGATCACAGCACATGACCTGATGGCTTCAAAATACTACCAAAAATCCCAAAGCCCCTGCCAGTTCTCAGCCCTTTGCACTGTCCTGCTCTTGTCTGTGAATCCCCACATCCCTGCACATCCCTGCCAAGAACTGAACATGCAATTCCCCCACCAACGATGCCTGCTGTTCACTCACCCCAGGAAGAACACGGCAGCTAGCCAGCTGTTCTCTTGTTCTTGTGAAGGAAAACCAAAATGCTTACAGGATATTCAATAAATGGTTCAGCTTTTAGTAGGTCCCTGAAGAAAAATATCTAATAAAAAAGAAAAACTTTTCTCATTTTCCTAGATCCTATTTGAATCTCTATTACAAGACTTAATTCTCCCCAGAGATGTTACCACCTCACTGTTGAAAAATGCTGACTTAGAGTAGGTCCCTCAGCTAGGTCAGATAAATTCTACTCCTGAAGATTAATAGCTCTCTCAGGAAATTTAAAAAACATACTACTTTGGATTTAATTAAGCCAGAATCTTACTTTAATAATAAGAAGGAATAGGAAAAATAGAGTTTGGCATAAAAAAGAAAAATGTGTAAAGTATCTTATTGTACCCACCTTAGGTGATAATATTAAAATGCTAAGTTTAGCTTATGGTTTAAGAAAATTATGTTTCTGTCATCAGATGTTCTCCACTTACATTTTATTAATGTCATAAACTACTATTTGACTGGCAGTCAATGGGATGTGAAAGGAAAATCTCCTACAAAATATGCCACATAAAAAGAGTTCAGCTTACACACTGTTATTTTTCCTAGTTATTAAAACTAAAATTTCCATATAATAAATATCCCCAGAGCATGGGCTTCCAATATCAATTAATTGTTAATAAAAACATGTAATTAAACTACTTTGCTAATAACTTGTGCAATCTTAATGCAAGCATGGAAATTTACAGCAACTATAAGAAATTAGAAATAATATAATAAAAGGGAAATGGGTAAGACTATGCGGGTGAGATTTGTGGGTTTTCTCCTTTGTACTGTGAACTCATCAGAGGTCATAAACTAAATCCTGGACTTTGGCCAAATGAAAATTTAGATAGGAGAGCCTGGGAGTTACAGGAAGGTGTATTTTCCCCTCTTGCTTAATGTCAACCTATTGCCAGAATGGGAAACACTGGACTGCTGGAAGCACCCACCATATTTCAACTGTCATATAAAATGCATACATGATAGTTATTAGTGTCATGAAAAATGTTATGCCACCAATTGAACTTAGAATATACATTAGCCCTGCTGTGTTGGTCAGCCTCTCTGCAGAGAGAAACACATTTTGCCTTGATGAAAGATCTCCCTATACTTCACCAACCAGAATCTTCTTATTTGTTTGAATTTAATTTTGTTATCTTTGATTACAATTATCTGTATAACAACTTAAGAAAGTATATGAAATTAGAAGCAAGTGACCCTTAAAACATCCCTTAACGTGTGATTCTTTAACCTGAACTAGAAACAAATATTCTTAAGTGTGCTACATAATCAAAAATGTGTTTGGTGGTCAATAAACCCATGTTCCCATTCCCACAGGGGTGGATATTACCATGACAAAAGCAGAGTCAAGAATCAATATTATTAAAAGTCAGGAACTCCATTGTAGTTATGGCTTCCTGTGTTATCTGAACCACTCTCATAAATTCTCCAGACTTTGCTTTCCAGCTCAATAATGTGCTGGTCATGTGGGAAGCTGAAATTTTTAATACGTGTTTGTGAGTCACTCAGTACCACAGGGGAGTCTTTACAACAACAGGTACATGCTAAAGGCTTGCAGTCAACGAAGAATTTAAGTCTGCAATTAAATTTAAGCCTTCCAACTTGAATTATCCTATGATCCTGTGCTGAAACCCCACTGAAGCTGGATAAAAGACTTTTCAGCTATCAGTTAAAACCATTGATCTTTCACTGTACTCACTGCCAGAGAAAGTTTTCAGTCACAAGTTTCATAAAGAAAATAGTTGGATGAATGGGCAGGTGCTGCTGTTGTGCTTATCTCTGAAGCATCTTAGAAATTTAACTTCTGTGAAAGGCATTTCAAGATTTGTCAGTGACAATCAGTTGTCAGGCTGGCTCTAGAATTTTCATCACAGCATCAGCCACTTAAAATAGGAATGGTGAAAGTCAGCCACAACATTGAAAATCCTGGACTGAACTGGAAGGTAAAAAATGCAAAAAAACTCTATTCTAGCCTTCATCTTCCTCACAAGTTTACACATTTAACCTCGGAACCTGACCACATGTTCTTAGGAATGAACTATTTCCTGGTGTTAGGCAGTTTAAATCAGATACTATAAAAAGGAGATAATTCTCCACTTAGACACAATAGCATCAGAGATGTTGAAACATCTGCTCCAAGCTATTCTGCGGCTTCATTTGGAAAGGTATTTCAGTGTTGACTCTTTGTATCACTACTGTATACAGTCACCATCACACTTCTGGCCCAAATAACTTTTTTGTAACACCAGAAAAGTAAAATATCGTCACCATGAGAGTTTAACATATTTTTCAATCCTCAGAGTATGTCTTAAATTATGGCAGTCCAGGTTCAGACCCATCTTCCAAGCCAAAGAAAGGATTTTAATTACTATCAACAATATCAAGGATGAGTGGGACACATGAGTTATGTCTCATGAACTACTGTGGCAGTGACAGCAGGGACAGAATCTTCAATTTCTGTAGCAATGTATATTCCAATATAGTACACACTGTTCACTATCTGAAATTTTTTTTTTGCTGAAATGAAAACACTTTAGGGATTTACAGCAACTGTCAAACTGAAAAACAAGTTTGAAAATAATTAAAAAGGAAAAAAATTTTCTTCTTGAATTGTGTACCCTTGTAATAGTTTGGTTACTATTTAGTGGGGTGTTTTTTGCATTTTTGTTTGCAGGGTTGTGGTGTTTACTTGTTTGATTTTTAATTAGAATTGATACTACATCTCATAAATCTAGGAAATTACTGAATTATACAGTAAAATGTTTAATTCTTCACATATTACCTATACATAATATGACTTATAAATGAAACCATGGATGTATAATTCTCTAAGAGCACATTAAATCCTACTGTCTCCAATACTGTCTTCCCAAATGCATTTCCAGGAGCCAGTTATTTAAAATCATAGACTTTTTCTACAGCTTCATATAGCATCTAAAATCCAGTGAAGAAGGTTTTTAACAGATCAGAAATGACACTTGTCTGCCCACACATTCACACAGAAAATTTAGACCACCAGACAGTTCTAGGTTCAATTTACTGGTGCCTAAGTCCTGTTGCTGAGCATCAATCAGTTTGGCATCTAGTGTCCCATGTGGTTGCATGAGCTCTGCATTTGGAGAGAGACTACATCTTGCTGTTTCCCTCATGCTGGATGGATATTGCTCAAATTCTTAGTGTTCTTTTCATGGGAAAATGCCTATTTTGTTTATACTGTGAAAATACCTTCAATATGGAAACTATTAGTCCATTAGAATTTGGAATTTAAAAATTGAAAAAAAAAAGTCATAAATTGAACAGACTGTTGGACAATGAGATTAATATTTATACTGTGAGTATACTTACTTGTGAAAACAGTTCTTGGAAGCTCTTACGGGCTGTTCACTTCTTTAGTCTCATTCTCCAGGTATTGACAAATAGACTTTCTCAAATTACAGCTAGTAACCAAGGAGTTAAAAATCTGAATTTCTATTAAAAGATTGATACTATCCAGGTGTTCAGCTATCTTGGAAAAAGGCATTTGAGATATACCCTCTCTGCAGTAAATATCATTAGGAGACAGATTAGGCAGTGTTACAAAACTTCAGTAAAACACAGGGATAATGAAAAAAACATTGTTCAAGTTCAGTGAAATAAATTGTCAAACACATGATGTGCAGTGTGTCATAGGGTCCAGGGTGGTGGCAGAAGGCTTGTAACGTCCCATGCAGAGACAAAGGCAATGTTGGATTCTTCTGTCATAGGCACACTTGAAACAGATTAACTGCTACTCCGATGCTATGAAATATTTTGTGTTAGTCACATAAAAACTGCACTTCACTTCCTTCAGGAGGGTACAGAGTCCTTACCTGTAGTTTGGGAATTTTATTCAAGTTACAGGATCAATGTGTTCACCCTGACTTGGTACAGGACATAATTCTGATGCAGATTACAATAATGATTAGAGTCTGTGGTGGGAACCTCTAAAGTCTTGACCCTTGGGATCAAGCTCCCTAGCATCCCGTTTGGTTTATGTAATATAACTACTAAGCAGCTTAAAAACAAAACAGAACAAAAATGCCTCTTTGGGTGAATTGTTAGGAGAAAATGTAACCTAAGTGTTAAAGGTTGCAATCATTCACAGGTGGAATTGTTTGGGAAAGTGTGCATTTTAACAGGGGAATTTACACAGAGCCAAAAGAAGCCACCACAAAACAATTTGGGTGGGAGAAGGGAAGTTCTTAGCAAAGCAGTAAAATAGCTGTGTCTGTTTGTAGTTATTGGGCTGTTGTGTTTTTTGCTTAGTAGGTCAACAGAGTGTTGTCTTATTAATTTGTATCGGGGCCTATCACGCAAAGACTGTTTTCGTCACAGACGGTTTCAATCAGAGCAGTCAAACCAGCAAAATAGGATATCCTGGTCAGAATTATTTTCTCAACCCCATTTTGAACTGTTGCTTTTTCAATCAGTCTTGGCAGATTTCGTTATAAGGTGTTTTTTATTGTTTGCACATTTCACATGACATAACAGTTTTTACATAAGGAAATATGTCTTCAATCACAGTGTAAACCAGGATACAAAATACACCTCATTGAAGAAATACCCTTAATCAAATTACACATCATAAGACTAA
Organism: Zonotrichia leucophrys gambelii; assembly: GCF_028769735.1. Classification (NCBI taxonomy): domain Eukaryota; kingdom Metazoa; phylum Chordata; class Aves; order Passeriformes; family Passerellidae; genus Zonotrichia; species Zonotrichia leucophrys. The sequence continues at coordinate 26,332,174 of NC_088200.1, read as the reverse complement.
AATAGCTGCTATACTACCACTGCTATAGACTTTTCCTATTGTATTTCTTGTAACGATATTCTATACTAGGTACAATATCCACACCTGACTTCTCAGAAACTGAACTGCTTGAAAAGCTGACTTTTCACTTCCCTGGTCAAACCAGATGAAGTAATTCAAAGTCAATCTAAAGGAGCTCAAAATAGAAAATAAGTTCTCATCTCAAGGAAGGGAGGGAGGGAGGGAGGGAGGGAGGGAGGGAGGGAAGGAAGGAAGGAAGGAAGGAAGGAGAGAGAGAGAGAGAGAGAGAGAGAGAGAGAGAGAGAGAGAGAGAGAGAGAGAAGAAAGAAAGAAAGAAAGAAAGAAAGAAAGAAAGAAAGAAAGAAAGAAAGAAAGAAAGAAAGAAAGAAAGAAAGAAAGAAAGAAAGAAAGAAAGAAAGAAAGAAAGAAAGAAAGAAAGAAAGAAAGAAAGAAAGAAAGAAAGAAAGAAAGAAAGAAAGAAAGAAAGAAAGAAAGAAAGAAAGAAAGAAAGAAAGAAAGAAAGAAAGAAAGAAAAGAACTTTTATTCTGTGTTTTTACCTTTAAAATTTAATGAGCATATTTCAAAGTATCCCCATAAAGACATTTCATTTGAACTCATTTGAAATAAAACATTTTGCTTTCACAGAAAAACAGTAATAAAAAAGTAGCAAACTTTCAACCAAAATGTGGCATAAATTCTCAAGTACTTTTGACTGAAAGTACATATGTAGTTTTCACTCAAGAAACATCCATCAATTGTTTTTCCTCAGGTCTTTCTTTCAATTTTATGTGCTTTTCTTCTGGCTATTCCAGTCAGACTTTTCTCATCTCAACAACCGTTACTAGAGATGAATCTTCCCTAGATTTCAGCATTTTATGTAACTAATTTTTTACATTTAGTCAAAATCATTCCTACAAAAAGAATTTTATTTCTTTCAACTAAATAATGACTATTACTTAACGATTAATGTCATTAACAACCAGCTTTTAAATGTTTAAGAAGGCATATCTGTGTATGTCTGCTCCAGCCTGGAAAAGCAATGGTAGCACCAAGACTGTTGGACATCAACAAATACGTTTTCTAATTCTGTTGTATGTTATTTTCAATTGATAACTAAGTAACTCAGTATTGAATCTTAAAGTCTTAGAAGGACAAAACGATGAGATATGTTTTGACCTTGCTTGTGACTTTGCATCTCACAAAATTCCATCTTGATGTAGTTCTGTTTCATATCATATGTATTTTCTACTGTAGAAACACATAGTAGAAACATACTGAGAACAAGTCACTAAATGAGTGAATTATTCTTTGTACCCAGGGATCACGGAACATATCGACTGCATTATGCTTATTTTTAACAGAAGTAATTATGCTTTCTGAATATAAAGGGGGGGGGGGGTGGTTAATAATTTTCTCTTAAATTTTTTTTACGGATTTTAACTTTAGGCACTAAATTTCACAATGTACTCCTTAACAGAGGCAGTTCTGTATTGTACTCCAGGCCACACATGCTCTAGGCATCATTCCTTGATGGCTGATGAAGGACATGGGATGACAGTCAGACTGTCAATACAGGAAACAAGCTATTTAGGAAATCCCTGATCTGTTTGATTCTCTTGTAGTTCATGCCTACAGGCAGTCAAAAGGCAGTAGTGTGACTGAAACAGCGGCTGTGTTGCATCATCTCAGCTTTTAGCTACTGTGGTTACGTTTAATGATGTTGCCTTGGCTGCTACTGTTGAGCTGTACTCAGGTTACTACACGTAGATACTCCTTCTGCTGCTGTTTTCTTTGCTATAGGCTGGATCCTGCTGTTGTCTAAATCCTGAGGTTTCTTCTCACTTGTCACTGCAAAGTTTTTCATTTGGAGTTTCTGGTACTTAACCTCACATAAATGCATCAGTTCATTAATGGTGGATTAACTTGAATATACGTCTAAAAGGGATAGATCATATTTAGTAATTTCAAAGGTACATACAGGAGTTAAATATTTCTTGAATTTCATTTTTTTATTGTTTCCTGAGGGAACAAGCACACTCTAGTTCCTGACTTCTCTAAAATTAAAAGTTTCACTATAACTGACCATTCTTCTATAACCAATTTAGCACAAAACTTTCTGAATATCTAGCTCTCTAAACTGCAGTTTTCATACAAATTTAAGATTTCACAGTTTTTGAAAGCTCTTCAGTGATGCTGCCAAATACTCAATGTCCACATCAGGGTGAAGCACAGAACCAAGAGACAGTTTGAAACAGACATGTCTAAGATCTGAATTACAACACAGAGTAACTCACTGGTTACTAAGTCAGACCATTTTCCTTTGTATGGACTTTAGGAGCACAAGGATGGCCAGTTCAGAGGTAATCACAGAGAAATGCTTTTCAAAAGCAGAACTTTCTGACAGAGTGACAGTCACTCAATTATATAGCTTCCCCACTTACTAGATATTTTCGCAATTTAGTACCTGATTTCATGTTAGAAACTTATACCTTAGAAAATAGAATCCATCTGTGCTTCATTAGGCTGTAAATTTAGGGGAGGACTAAGGGGACAAGAAAAAAAGCTGGTGTTTCTCCAAACTCCTCCAAATTCTCCCAATGGGAGAAGCAAATGTAGATGGAAAAAGACAGAAATGAAAGATTAACAAAGAACACCTCAAAGAAGAGCAAACAAAAAAATGAAGTGTGAGATCTGATGTGAGTGCTGGGTGAATTTCCAGCTAGCCCTTTCCCAGACTGCACTGAGATTTGCCATCCTGACCTGTATCACTTCAGATGGCCGTAGAGCAGGGCTGCTCAATGCCACAGCAACGAGGCAGCTCTCCACAGCACTGGCTGTATCCGCGCCTAGGATCAGGGTAAAGAACGGGAAAGGACCTTTCATATGGTTTCCCAAGAACGCTTATTCCCAAAAACCGTCAGGAATTAATAAGGACTGAACACTGCCTTACACCAGTTTATATATGGGGAGGTTGCAAGGGGAGGACACAATCCTTAACCAATTGCAAGGAACCTCAGGAGAAGTGCAAGGCTGGGAATACAATGTCCAGACCAATAGGGAGTAGCAGGGGAGAAGAACAGTTTGAGCAACCAATGGGAATTCAAGGGATACATAAATGGCAGAGAAGGTGCTGGAAACAAAGGCAGGTTTATCCTGATTGACGGGGGGAGGAGGGCAGGGTTACAGTGATGGACATGGAAAGAACTGGAACAAAGAGCAGTCCTTTGGGAAGATTGACAGGGGAGGTGGGAGGATAGAACTCAGAGACAAGCCATCTGCATAGGGGCAATGGAACAAATCATTACAAACCTGTTAAAAAAAAACACGCCACCACAGACATCTACTACAGAGCACCACTACAGTTCAGCATTACTCGTAAATGTTTGCTTTAGAAAACAAATGCTTGCTTCATTTAAAGAATGGAAACTTCTACTAAATGTAAGAGTGAGGTTTGAAAACACACACAAACACACATGCAAAAGAATAAAGACAAAATAGAACTAAGACAAAATAAAGACAAAAGATGAAGACCAGTGATCAATAACATTACCGTTCCTTTTACATCGGGGCTGTACTACCATAAGCACACCTTTTTTTTTTCCTGTCACTGTCCTGCACAACATCTTTTTCTCCAAATGGGAGAGACATGGATTGATGGATCATCCACTTGGTGGAGAAAGAGCTGGCTGGATGGCCACACTCAGAGCTGTGCTCAATAGCTCCTTGTCCACATGGAGACCAGTGAGGAGTGGTGTCCCTCAGGGTTGGGTCTTGGGGCTGACACTGTCCCACACCTTTGTCAGGGATGCGGACAGTGGGATCCAGGGCAGTCTCAGCAAGTTTGCTGCTGACACTGAGCTGGATGGGGCTGTCCACACAGGGGAGGGCAGGGATGGCATCCACAGGGACCTGGACAGGCTTGAGAGGTGGGACCCTGCAAACCTCAGGGAGCTCAGCAAGGCCAAGGGCAAGGTCCTGCACCTGCATTGGGCAATCCCAGGCACACCCACAGGCTGGGCAGAGAAGTGATCGAGAGCAGCCCTGTGGGAGGGACTTGGGGGTGGTGGCTAGTGAAAAACTCACCATGAGCCAGCAGTGAGTGCTCCCAGCCCAGAAAACCAAGGGAATGCTGGGCTGCATCCAAAGCAGTGCGGTCAGCAGGTCAAGGGAGGGGATTCTGCCCCTCTATTTTCCTCCTGTGAAACCCCACCAGGAGCACTGTGTCCAGCCCTGGTCTCCCCAATTTAAGAGGGATGTGGAACTGTTGGAGTAAGTCCAGAGGAAGCCACAAAGCTGATAAGAGGGCTGGAGCTCTTCCCCTAAAAAGACAGGCTGAGAAATTTGGGGCTGTTCAGCCTGGAGAAGAGAAGGTTTTGTGGAGACCTCACAGCAACCTGCCAGTATCAGAAGGAGCCTACAGGGACCCTTCATCAGTAACTTTAGTGACAGGACAGGCAGTAATGGCCACAAATTCAGTGGGGAAATTTAGTTTAGATGTTAGAAAGAAATTTTTTATTTTGAGATGGGTTAGGCACTGGAACAAGTTGCTCAGGGAGGTTGTGGATGCCACAGTCCTAGAAGTGTTCAATGCCAGGCTGGATAAAGTCTTGATCAATCTGGTCCAAAGACAGGTGTCCCTGCCCCTGGCAAGGAGGACTAGGACTAAATGATTTTTAAGGTTCATTTCAATCCATTGATAGTCTATGTTTCTATGATCATTAACATTTTAGGTTTCTTTGATTCTAAGAGTCTCTTCTTCCTAGTTCAATCCTCCATCATAAGATTTCTTTTCAGTGATGCACCATTTACCCCTTCAGTTTCTTTCTTTCTGTTCTGTTGCATACCTTTCTACTCATCTGGCTAGATTCTGACAACTGGTTCATGACCCAAGTCTGTCCTTGCCTTCCACCAGGATCCATATTTGGTAGCTGTCCCATTTTTTTTTTTTCTCCCTGGCATAACTTCTTGGCATACTTTTCTCAGTGGTTACAGTGGCAGCTAACACTGATTCTGTGTCCCCTTCCTTATTATGCACTTTCTTTTTTTCACATTCCCTGATGCTTCTCAGGTTTTAAATTTAATATGGGGTTTACAAAACCACCAACACCACTTCTTAGCACTTTCTTAGTGTTTTCTGCTGAGAACTAGAATCATAGTTTGTTTTTACAAAACATAACAATGATTAGTATACTTAATATTGACCAATTGCCTTCTTTTAACAATTGTTTCTAAATGCCCATGTCACTTACTCTCCAACTGCAAAAGAAGAAAAAAGGACATCAGCTCTAAAATACCATGTCAGCCTTCATTTACAATTTTAGATAAATTCACAAGTTTATTTGTAACTTCTAGTTATATGAGAAATTTACTCTTTCATTAAAGGGCCTAAACTCTCCCCATGAATTAATGGTCTTCTCTAATCAAAGATCATAATTTAGTCAGGGATTTATCATCCATTTTCAATATTTGCTCATTCAGATGCAATACCCTGTGAATAGTGGCCCCAGAGAAAAAGTATAATTCAAAAGGTGGTCAGCAGCTGCAGTCTTCAAGGTGCATTCTGTTACCCTCTGTAACTTTAGCTCTAGTAAGGCAAAATTTTTCCTACCCAACCCACAAATGAAACGAAGCAGGAAAAAGAGAGGTACAAACACCCAAAACTGGAGTAATGTTAACTCACTGCCAGACACCAGCCTGTGCTTCTCTGATGCCAGAGTTTCTTAGATTATCAAAACATCAGATCTCAGTCATGGAATCATAGAATCACTTACATTGAAAAAGACCCTTAACATTTCTCAGTATACCTAACACTTCCCTTGTCCCTAAATGACACATTTTGAAGGTATGCCAATACTTTCAGGCTTGGTGATTCACCCACATCCCTGTGCAGTCTGTTTCAATGTTTGACAAACCTTTCCATTAAGAAATTATTTCTAACATCCAACCTAAACATCTCTGGATGCAACTTGCCCAGTGATATTGCCTAACATCAATGAGCAAGTACCTAAATCCAAAGATAGTCATCTGTGCCAAAGTCCTCCATTAAAACTCTGTTTTGACTCTTTAATCACTCAGCAGTACTCTGACCATGTGCTCCTGCACACCAGTGATGGTGAAGGCCTCTCCGAGCATCAGTCAGGGAAAGGGCTGGTTCAGCAATCTCAACAGTAAACTAAGTAAAGAGAAAATCCACATGCAGCCAAGGTAGCTCCATCCAGAAGCAGGAGAAAATCCACCAGAGTCCATGGGGTTACTGAGGTGCTAAAGGCAGCTCTGCAGATGACTCTTAAACTCTGTTGCCCTATGAAGCTCTCACAAAGCCTAAACTTGAGTCCAAGCTTCAGTTAAGAGCTTCATAGGAGTTTTGCTCTGATCCACTGCACCAATCCTGGTGTTGAAGCACAAGCAAGAAGAAAAATCTGGTTCAATGAGGCCACAGCTTTTGGCCTTCTGACTTTAAACAGGAGTACAGAGCAAAAATATTGTTTTCATTAACTCCAGCAATAAGCTGGCCTTCTGGGTCCAATCTAAAGCTGCTATGAAAAGAATTAATTATTTTACCGAGCTCTCAGTTTTGAGGAATGAAGATTACATAATTCCAGCCTGGCCCCCTTAATTAATTTAATACGGGAATGTTACTTGCCCACAGTCTGTCTTCCATTGTCCAGTAATGTTACACAAACTAAAAAATAATCATAAAAAATAAAAGCTTATGTTTATTATTTAATTACCAAGAAAAACAGTGAAGTTTGGACTTTTCCTATGTTAAGCCACATTGGCCCTCAAAAGCAAATCTAGATATTTATTTAGTCTAGTGAATTTGGTACTTCCCTTTGCTGGTGCCAGCAGACGGGAGGGCACTGTTCTCCCCTTGTGCAGAACCTGCCAGCTGCTGTGCTCCAGGCTGGCAGAAGGCCTCACAGGGAAGCTCCTGCTGGTGTGACACGAGGACATGGCCTGGTCGGCAGCACAGCCGCTCTGCCAAGCTGGGCAGCAGACAGACGGGCAGGCACTCCCAGACACCAGGCTGCTCGAATGGGCACGGGCCTCCCCAGCCGCCCCAAGACATCTGTGGGATGACTGCTGAGGCACAGGATCCTTCCACCACAGCAGGATTGAGACCAGGCCCCTCCATCAGCAGCAGCCTCGGAGACGTGAGACACGGTCTTTTGCAAACAGGAGGCTCCTTTTGCAGTCCTTTAGCGGGATTAAATTTAGGCATTGAGCTAAGCAAACACTGCGGTGTGGGTCTGATCCTGCACCTAGGAGACACCTCTTTCCTGTTGCCTGTGTGTTTGTCTCTGTCACAATCTGCTCGAGAGCTGCTTGAAGGAATGTTCCAGCACCACCGACCCACCCACCAGGCAGAAACAACACTGCGGCCTCGAGCAAACATTCCTTCCTCCAAACAAGGTTATCGTGAAAATGCAGACATTTCTGAGAAGCTTATTTTCTTGATTTGCAGATTTTTCAATAAGAAAACATTTCTGATCCTACACAATACACATTCCAAAATATTTGAGGAAGGGAAAAGAGGTATGGAAATAATGGCATAAAAACTTTTATGTTACTAAGCGTCCAAGCAAATTTAAAACACATGTATTTTTTTCAAGTATTTTTTTCCTACAAATTGGACCATATTCAAGTCATTGCTTAATTTTTGCCAAACCAGCCAAATACAGAGCTTTGATGAATGTGCAGGTGATGTCATTTCAAAAAGTCCAGGGACATTTAAAGGGGGAAAACAGTTTATGATTTCATCTCTGAATAAGAACAGTCTGCTGTTTACTCAGACTCAGTGCTTGAAAACAATACAACTCTGGTCTACAGAAAATGAGATAATTTTATTTATTTCAACAAAAGAACTGTTTATACCTAAACAAAGCTGTAACTGTTCTTCCTTTCTATTGAATATAAAATATGAAAATATCCTTGTAGTAACACCCCAAAATAAACCTTCTTGAGCCATTGCAACATTGAGCTTTTTGCTGGCTTTTCAGATCACTCTTCTGTACATGACCTCCATATCTACAGGGATGTTCCCATCCACATACAGAGAGCAGAATCACAAAATGGAAATAGGATCAGCAGAACAAAGAGCAGAGCTGTGTCCTCAGGAAAATGAGAAAGATATGAACAAGACAAGAACTTGCCTTTCTTTCTGTTGCCTAAGTGATCATCCGATCCAACTTTCCTCTTTTTAGTTAACATAAGGAAGAGCATGTGAAAAATAAGCTAAATCTTCTCTGTGTTCCTAAAAGTCCATTACTTTTATGAGCAGTGACATGACTCTGCCACTATTTTCTGCACAGAGTACGCAGAACCTGCTGTGGCTATCAGGAAGGATCCAGTCACACCATGCTTAGCCACCAGGCATGACATGTTCCAGGTGAGCAGTACAAGGGTAGTTTGCTCTGCCACATCCTTCTGAGGTGTTCTCTTCATCAACCACCATCTCTTTTTTGAAGGAGAAGTCTAAAGCTATGAGGTAGTTGGTATCATTTCACAAAAACAATGTAGCCAGAAATTGACTGCTGATCATTTCTCCAAAACTGAGCAGTGTTACCTGCCCACATGTACAAGCAGAATGTATTTCCTCTCACTGAACTCACAGAACTCTAGATTTAATGATCTCTATATTTTTATATTTAATATTGAAACAGACTCCTGTTTCACCACAAGGTGTTGGAACTTGTCCTTTTTCCATCATTCCTAATGTGCCTCCATTCTTGTCCCCACAGCAGTTCCAGCTTTGTGGATGATCTGCCAGGCTCCCCTCAGGCAAGCCAATGGAAAATGCAACCTGTCTGCTGCTCCCAAGGCTATTCTTGAAAGTGCATGATACCCTGGGGAGCATGCACTATTCTTTGCACATTTTTTATCTTCTTAACTACTTCTGTTTATACAAAACTAGGTTCAGGTATCCCACCATAGGTTTCTCTGTACAAGGAATGTATACATTTACTTCTTTCTGCCTACAACGTCACATTTGGCTCTTTGCCACTTATCTGAGAATAACGGCACAAAGACATGCCAGGTCATCAGATCTTGGTCTGTGAGATTACTTTCAACATATTTATATCTTTATATTTCTGAGTTTAATTGTCTAAGAGGCTAAGAAAAAAACATAGGAATACCTTATTCCAGCCTGAGTTGAGAAAATATTGTAATCTCAGAGTAGTGCAATTTAACAGTTTTGAGTGTACTCAAGAACATACCAGATACCTCAGAAAACAGACACCAGGAGAGTACTTCAAGAATATTCTGCTGCCAACTTTTCACAGATAATTTCTTTGAACAGCAAACTGTATTCCTAGATAGCATGACTGAAAAAGAGGTCATTCAGTCTGTTGCTATAGGAGCTTCAGCTATACCTAAGTTGTACTTAAACCAAGAAGGATGTGGAGGATTCTGAAAGTTTGTGGAAAACTTTAGATCTGATATATTTCTGTCTGAGACTTTCACCCAAGATCTCACCAGCTGATGAGCCCAAAGTGTGCATAGCTGTGCTTTAATAGCCCAGAGCTGGCTTGGTCTAACACTGTTTGACTACACTGATCTCCTGTATCTGCAGTTTGCATATCAATTCACCCAGGCATTCCCCGACAAAAGGTCTAAAGAGTGTAAGTATTTCATCTTCATTTTGAGTGGAAGGAGGAGGCTGAGGAAGCTGGTGTTGAGGAGACAGAAGGAGATTTGGTTTTGTACTACAAGGACATAACACCTGCATAGCCCTGTGTTTGCAATTATGCATCTAGCTGTTTAGAAGAAATTTAATTTTTATAGCACCCAGCACCAGAGCAGCTGGGATCTTGTTTAGAAAATAAACCACCCTAAGAGATGACATCAGGCAGCTGTTCTTGCCTCAAGAAACACTTGCTACCATCTTGTCATTTTGTCAGACAAAATGACTAAGTAAAACAAATAAAGAACATAACCAACCTTGAACTAAACAAACAGTCTAGCATTGCACCCCAGCAGACTGTCAAGAATAAAAACATATACAAGCAGAGCCACTTGGCTAAGAAAGTGGTGTAGACAGATTTGAAGCTTTGGTCTCAAAAAACTTACCCTGTCCATGTGGTGGGGTGAAGTAGCAAAGGGGGAACTTCAGAAAATTAGGCTGAAGAGACTGGGTAACAGTATAAATATTGATTAAGTGCTACTGTAAGTTTTAACTAAAATTTAAAACTGGTGTTACAGCAACTCACCTCACTTTTAAACAAAAAAGACTTTGCCTCATGCATGAGAAACACGAGCTGGTAACAACACAGATCATAGCAAATAAAAGGCTGAGATATCTGCAGTGAAATTGAAATTAAAAACCCCATAGCTTAGCACATAGTGGCACTGAAAATAAGTGGCTGCAGTGCAGTCTGAGTCTTGAAGTTACACTGTGTAGAATTCAGTGGGCTTGATTGTGTAATTTATATAATTTTACCATTATCATTCATTTCATTGCATGGTGTTTAAGCAAACAAAGTTTTCCAAATGGGTTTTCATATACTTCTGATGTGTCTGCATGGGTAAATCCATCACACATTGGTTGATTTCTTTTCCAAGGATATTTCTACAAAAAAAATTTACTTATAAAATTCTTACAATAAAGAGAAAAAAGGGAACAAGGCAGATAAATATTTATAGACAATGTTCACCCAGCTCTGTCCAGTCCCATCTCCATTTCAGCAAAAGGCTTTCGTACTCTCCCAGTGCCAACAAGTCATTTTTGCAGTTTTCAAAGTGCTTTTCCTGTTTATTTCACACACAGCTTCTGTCTCAGACCAAATGTAGTGTTCTATGTTTCATTCCCTTGGACAGTGCCACTCTCTAGATCTTGTTTACATCCTAGATGCTGTGTGACTTTTATGGAGCATTCCACTGCTCTCCTTCACAAGAATCTCTGCAGACATTTGACATTTCATACTAAATTTTCAAAGAACCACAGAACCATTTAGGTTGGGAAACCTTCGGGTTGGAACCTTTAAGATTATCGAGTCCAGCCATAAAAATAACCCTGTGTTTAGCCCTGTGCCCTTCAAAATTTGCTGGAATCAAAGGGCCATGAACTTCAAGACAGGTTCTGTAACTCTGCAGACTGGGCAAATAGCTTGGGTAAAGCCATCTTGCCCTGTGTCCAAGGCTTGAGAAACATCCCTGGAAACATCCCCACCCTCTCTGCTCTGCCAGAGAGAACTAAAGGAATGAGTCAGACACAGAAAATTTGTTCCCCCAACTTCTGCTCTTTGGGGTAAACAGATAATCCCAACCCTGGCTTTAATCTTTCCATAGCTCAGCTGCTTGTTGTACCATCCTCCTTGGGGCTGGGGCTGTCATCCAGAGCTGGTGCACTCCTTCTCCATGTAACAAGTAACCCCTGCTGGAAAACCAGTCTTGATAAAAGGTAGCAATGCAGTTATAATGAAAATAGGTAGAATTCATGCATAAACATAGGAATAAATTACACTTTTCTAGATCATTTGATTGTCAAAATTTACTATTTAAATCATCTCTCAAAACAGGAGATAAAATGTCCTTTAAAAGGTATTTTAAAGTAAATGATGGAGAAGTTTAGGGTAACATCTGAGCTCTGTCTTGCTAGTGTGGCTACAAAGTGGTGCTGTAGAACATGCTGAAATGTAAAGTCTTGACAAAGACAGAAAAGAGGGGTACATACAGTGGGAGTTGTTCTGGGGCAATGATAAAAGGAATCCCTACTCTGTACAACTGCTATGTTGCAACATTCTTCAGTCTGAACCCAATCAGCCTGTTGCCAAGAAAAAATGCTTTCCTGATTTGTTACTTTTGTTGTATTTATCCTCTCTACTTCATTTAAAATTCTTGTTTTTAGAAACAAACTTGTAAATATTTACAAAATTAATCATACTAAGCAGCAAAGGAGATTAGAGAAATGCTTCAGTACTAAAACAATGCATTTCACACAGCCTTGAATTGTATAATTCAATTTTATATTAGAGGGGAGATATGCAAATGCAAATGGTGAAATGTACCCAGTTTTATGAGGTCGTATGTCAAATATATAGTTAAATTCCAAATTGAGTTCTGGTTCCTATGTTTACTGTGGGAAAACTAAATTTCATAAATATATCAGCACCTGGAGATATTTGGTGATTTTTGAATAACCATGTTAAAACATTCATAAATCAAAATGTTCGTGTGAACAAAAAGCATACATTTGGCTTTTGTGTGGTTTTGCTACAGAGATTTATTTTGTTTGATCATTCATAACACCTGCTTCTTTTCACATAAACACATGTAAAACTTGTGTTAACTACTAAAAAAACAGTACTCCTTTTTTTTCTTAATGGTTTATCAATACTGCAGTAATAACGAAAAACATAAGAAATGAGGCTGCACCGCATTTGTAGGTAATTAGTGTGTGGTTTATTTCTGTGTAAACTGCATTTCCAATTTATTGAAAAGCAATGTCGTTTATAAATAAAAATTACTCACATTGTATTCCATCATAAAAAGACTATCATAGCACTAACACAAAGGCATGCACACAAATTTTCTCATTAACAACACACAGATATTGAACATACACAACATCCAGAGAGAATTGAAAGATAAGGGGAAAACACGGAAAGTTTCTTGTGTGAAAAGCTTCTTCTTCTTCCTTAGTACAGCTAAAAAGATTAAATATTTTACATTGAATAAATGCAATATTCCTTGTGCTGAGTCATATCAGATGTTATCACAGACCAATCAGAAGGACAATAAAAGTACAGAGAAGACTAATAAAATTGTGCTTCTTAGAACATCCAGCTCAGTGTAACAGGAATGGTAAACAGTTCCCCACCCATGGAAAAAGCAAAAACAGGGGGATGGGCACAGAACACCTGCCTGCAGAGAAGAACCAACAGCTGCTGAACAAAGAACAAAACACAAGCTGTAACAGAAAAATTGAAATGGAACCTCTCAAGTCTGGTACAATAACCAGTCTGGATGGCAGGTCCTAGCCTTTCCCATAAATCCAGTCGACCTATTTCGTTTGTACTTCTGGGAGAAAAATGATTCCTGACTCACTTTATTCATCCTAAAAGTTGTCCTAGAGTTATGGATAAACTATAAAAAAGTATCCTAGAGTTATGAAGCTGTCTTGGTTGAGTAATTACAAATCAAGAAAACTGTGAGGGTAAATACAGTATATTCAGATTGACTTGAAAGCTTCCAAGCCTGTGCTACAAGCTGAGTTACAATACTACCCTGACACTGTTGTTGTTGCTCTTGCTGTTGTTTCTATAGTTATAGACCCAAAAGAAATTATATTTCATTGCCATTCACAAGCCTGTATTCTGATCCAATGCCATTAGCAGCTATAGTGATCATGTAAGCAAAGCTAAAATTGAAAAAAAAAATTGCAAGTAAATGTTAATTCCAAGGAAGGGAGTCACAGAAAATGTTTTTGAACTGGACATAAGAGAAGTAGTGTCAACTTAAGGACAGACTCAAAATTTCTTTCTTGCCTTCAGGCCTTCTTGGCAGAATGGAAACAGTACACTTGAGTCATGCCAGTAGCTTCTGACAGGTTTTTACTAAATTTACTTCCTTGACTGAAACTGAACTCAAAGCATAAGTCTAGGCACCTGAACAAATTGCTGAAATCCCACCTCTCTGTGGATGTTTTTTAACACAAATACAGGATACTTGGTTCAGACCACAGTTTTCTCAAAAGTCAGGGACAGTGAAGAGTGCTACTCTTTGGAGAAGTGTGTGGTTCAGCCCCTAAAGAAGTGACAAACTTTCTGAAAGAATCTAGCTGTCCCTGCTGACTGAGAGGGAAGTTGTGGTAACAAGGCTCCAGGCTTAGTCATGTCCCCATGTTATGAAAGTCTACATCTTTGTCCTCAGCTGCAACATGGGAGTAGTCACATATTTATTGTATTTCACTGGATTTTTGTGAGGGAATTAGTTTAGGTCACTTTTCAGAACAGACAGTATTTATTAAGTCTGCTCCCACCAGCAGGTATTAATTACTATTTTATTTTGTAAATAATTTGTAGAGTTCTTTTTCAGCTGCGCTTAAGGTTTTCCAAAGAAAGGAGCCTGTTAGTAGCTTCAGAAATGTCTCACTAAGCCTCCAGTTATTTGTGTCTGTCAAGTTCTCCAAGTTGGAAATGGAAGAGTTGTGTTAAATAACCCTATTAACTTTCCAACATGTGACTCAAAGCAATTCCTCTGTCTTTGATTAGCTAGAAGTACATCTGCAAAGTTGAGTTTACAATACACCACATAATCTCAAATGCAGATCTTCCTCTGCCATCTGGACCATACGTGTTAGTGTCAACAACAGCAATAAACAATGCAAGACACAGCTCACATAAACATTTCAGAAATCATAAGCTTAATCATTGTTCAGAAGTTGGACCAAGCTATGACTAACCTCTTCAGCAGTATAAGCCCTCGGCTTACTGACTTTGAAATATAGCCAGAAGAAAGCATATCCAAAATCTGAACCTAGAGATAAAAGGAATTCATGTGGCATAACAATGATGTGAACAACTATAAACAGCTTTTAAAGTTGGTCAGCTATGAAACTGAAGTTGTGTTGAATTGCAAGCCTGGCTGAGTGGCAGTCCCTGCTAGCACTGTGAATGCTGTTTCTCTTGCAGGATAAGAATATTTTTTAATTCATTTCATTATCTACTTCTTCTCCAGGCCATTGATGTCTGCTGGACTGTCTGTGCTGCTGCCCCTCTAACCTCTGGCTTCCCAAAAGGATTCTGGCAACAGCATCTGTGGGTAAAACTGATTAAAAAGTTGAACTTGGGGGAAAAATATCTGAAGCAATAATCAGTGGAAAACATTTCAGAAAGCAGAGCCTAGAAAATGTCTGTAAACCTGGTCTGTACAAACAAATGTGAGGTGTTCACACACAAGTGCCCCTGCGACTGATGACACATGGGTCAGAGCCAGAGTACTAACAGCTCCTGAGGCCAGGGACATTCTCAACACCTCTCTTCTTTGCCACCTCCCTCCATTCTATGATTTCCAATCATGAAAACGTGACTGCATTTGAAAGGGAAGAACCACAGCATATTCTCCAGTCTGACAGCAGTCTAGACATGCCCTTTAGCTATATTTAGGTTTCTGGTCAAAGACACCAAGAGGGTGTTCCAGCATTTCAGATAATAAACTGAACTAACAAAACTTGTTTTCTCTTTATTTCCCTACACAGACATTAGGTGAGAGATAGATAAATTCTAGTCTTTCAGGTCCAGTCTACAAGAGATATAATATTTTAGGCAAAGCCCATGCCAAGCAGGAATTTCTTTATCCTCATTCCTCAGTCAGAAGTGTGACAGAAAAGATCTGCACCCCATTAGCACCATACATGTACTTGAAAAAATAATTTACCAGAAATAGTTGTTAGTATTCAGAAAAAAAAAGGGGTAAAGCAACTCATACTAAAGACAGAAAGAAAATCCATCTTTTTAGACTACTGAATATTAGCAAACTTTCCCTTTTCCTCCTTTGGGAGTTACATAAAGGTCATTGACTCAAGCAAGCTAGGAATTATTGCTAGTGGAGAAAATTCTGCCTGGTTTTCCTTAAGAAAGCAGCAAGTATGAATTATATAACTCCCAGAAGAATAACTGCAGACCATGGTCTGAGTCCTAAAATTCAGCTCTATACAGCCTTGTTAGTATAAACAAGGGGAGATAGCCATCAATTATTTTTTTATCTGATCTCCAAACCAGTGAAGGTCAAACTGCCCTCCAAAGTCTTTTAGATAGCCTGCTATTTTGCACCAACATCCAGATGTTGGTATATAGGCACAGTTTCCACAGGTATTTTGTTAATGCACTGTTTTGAGACACACTAGAAAAGCCAAAAAAACAAGAGATAAATTAGATGTCATATGTTAATGTAGACAGCTAACAGAAAGCTGTTGTGCATGGATATCATATTTAAGACATTCCCTCTACAACCTGTTCTGCCCAATACTCTTGTCATGCCTCTGTCTAAACCTCCAGGCATACTCAGGATTAACAAACATTTATTAGCATAAAGAGCTAGTTATTAATCTAAATAAACTGGCAGAAGTACAAAGTGCTTTTAGGGGCTGAAGTCAGAAAAGGATGTTGTAGGGCTTCATCCAGCTCAAGTGATACAGCGTAACTGCAGCTGAACTCCTAGGTAGTTCTAGTTATACAGCTGAAGCTTAAAACAGGGTATTAGATATTGAGAATATCTAAGTTTGTTAAATTAAATGGTACTGCATTCGTGTGTTTGCTGAAAAAGTGACTGCTGCCCATTCTGTCACGTCCTCATGCACAGTCCAGAGCAACTCATGTTTTATGGATTTCTGAAACATCCACCACTTACTATTGCTAATGCAGGACTTTCCAAAAGGAAGAGTTCTTGAGATATTTTAGTATCTTCTCAGAGAAAGAAACCCAAGGAAGCTAAAATGCTCAAATGCAGTAGAATGCCTTAGACCACATCTGCTGCAGAGCACAGACACGACGGTGAAAAATACCAACCAAGAAAAAACCCAACCATTGCATTCAACTTTTTGACTGCCTTACCTATGTGATTCATTAAAAATTCACATATCACTTTTTTAAATTCCTGATTAAAAAACCAGACATTTCAATTGATCTTGAAACAGTTGCATTATTTTAATTCAACAGAGACATTTTCTTAGGTATGTATGTCTAGGATTAAGTGTCCTTTTCTTTCTTCACCAAAAATCACAAGACTCCAGAATCTGGATGTCTGAGAGAATCAGATGGTTATGATAAAGGTAAAAAATTAAAATAATTTCTCCAAAACTGCTATTTTGAGATTAAAGCCAAGAATCAATAGCCTGTGAAGTCAACCATAAAAAACAATCATCACTAATCAACACAAAATCATTTGTCCACATGTTTTGTGGAGTAAGATGGCTCATCACAACTATTTTATCAT